>NC_090888.1:32536497-32558997 GCF_036669925.1 Montipora capricornis | reverse complement strand
TTCTCATGAATTCACGTCTTAAACAGTTTCTCTTTATTGTAGATGCTGTATTGGTATTATGACTGCTCTGCTTAGGTTTTCTTGAGGAGACTGAATCACTATTGTCCCGGTTCCAGCTCGATGGCCGCCACGACTCGACGACATGGTAACATACGATCAAAACCCCTTCCAAACAACAAAATCAAAGAAAAAAAGCAGCAAAGAACGACGACAACGAATATATAGTTAATTTGTTTCTGAACGCCACAGGATATTTGTTTCACTAAAGTGACCACGGATGGCTTTGATTGTGTAATATATTCACACTCACACACACCTTTGAAAAAGTTGGCAAACTTTTGCAAAAAGTTTGGCATGCATGCTGTCACGCATGTGCCACCGGTGACACTGCTCCTTTAAGTATCAGTCGTTGGCTGCTCGGATCGCTTTAAGGGACGAAACTTTGAATTCAGTGCCGTCCTCTCGCCTGACAGCAGGGTAAAACATTGTGAGACATTCATTTAACTCTTCTTTCTCCGTCTCTTTTATGACTGTTTTAATTTTGTTTGGCTTGCAAACCATTCTATAGTAAAAAAGTGACAATATGTTGAAAAGACTTATCGAAAAAAGTAAAGCTTGATTTGATTTGAATTGATAAAAAAAAAGTTCGTTGTTTTGTCTAGTAACAAAAAGCATAGCAAAACAAGTTTACCACCAAAGATCTTCATACCGTACTTTGTTGCCCTTTTGTCTTTTCTGGGATAGAATTATCCAATAAATTATCTAAAAGTTCCTTTGAAATTTCCACAAAACGCGAAGCGGCCGCCATTGTTTTGGTAGGTTTTCAAAAACGGCGAATTTTGCTACTCGAGAACTATTACTAATAGAGTAAGTCCTCTAGTAGCGTAGTCAATAGTTAGGTGATTCTAATTAAGGATAGACATTAAGTACCACCCGTGTTACACAATCTAAATGGGTAATACCCATGTAATCTAAATTTAAATCAGTGGGTGCAAGCCATCTCAGATGATCATCCGAGTCATCCAAGAAACTCATTAAATATGCGTTTCTTCTTTCACTTCAATACATGAAGTTTACCCTATAGTTAGAAATTTTCTCGTCAGGAAAAAAAAAAGCGAAAAAAAAAAATTTTTTTTTTTTTTTTTTTAAGATGATCGACGGACATGGATGACAAAAAGGTTGTTAACCTAGCTCGTTAGCCACGCGTAAGGAATCATCGATAACTACCACACCATCGAAGGACGCTGCTGAATGAAGGCGAATTTTTATATTATTTAAATAGAGATCCATTACCATATTGAAAGCTAATCGATTTAAGATGGGTGCTTACTTAGAATGGGCGTTTAGACTTAAACACAGTTTATCAGCACTATTCAAAATGGGTACTTAGACCTAAATACGGTGCATGCATGGTTGGATGACTCGGATGATCATCTGAGATAGCTTGCACCCACTGATCTGTATTTAGATTATTACCCATTTAGATTGTGTAACACTGGTGTAAGTACTTAGACACCTGCAGCAGCTTCAGAACTCACTAGAAAGTTCATTCAAACAGCCAGGATGAAAGCTGCCACCATTTGGAAAGAAGCCAGTGTGTCCCACGTGATCTGAAGTCCCTATGAGTGGCATGTTTGTGTGGACAATGTCGACGTATTCGGCATCCGTTTATCCAGATGAACTTCGGCATCGGTTCCAGTGAAATAGGGGCCCGCAGGATCCAGACCTGTAAAAGATATCAGTAAACGACAGATTGCTAGTTTTGCCGTAACTTAACATTCAAACGTACATATCATAATAATAATAATAATAATAATAATAATAATAATAATAATAATAATATATAGTATATCATTACACACTGCGTTTCAATGGTTAACAGAAATTACAAATTACATTTAGAAAAATTACATGTTGTTTCAGTATGCAAGAATATGCAGAAATGCTTAATATATACAAAAAAAAATTTATATACAAAAAGATACAATAAAGTTTATAGATTAAAAAGATAGGTCTTAAGTTGAGCTTTAAAAGAATTTGTTCCATGGGAAGTTTATTGAAAAACTTCCGCTGCAGCTACTTGAAAGGACCTGTCGCCATAAGTTTTTGTATTAGATCTAGGGACAGTGAGGAGGTATTTGGCACCCGATCGTAGATTTCTGGATGGCTTGTACTTCGTCAACAGTTCAGAAATATAGGAAGGTGCTTGACCATTTAATCCTTTATAAGTTAAAAGCAGTAGTTTGAAAACGATTCTTTTATGGATCGGTAGCCAGTGTAAGCTGCGCAGTACAGGTGTTATGTACTGTGACATTTTGGTCTTACTCACTATCCTTGCCGCAGTTTTTTTTTTTTTTTTTTATACGTTGTAATTTGTCCAGCTGTGCTTGCGGGAGTCCGTAAAGGATTGCATTGCAATAACAGATGACGATGTTATGAATGCGTGAATAATCCTTTCACAGTCCGACTGGTGACGTTGTTCATTATGACTTGGTCCATTGCTCAATTTTATAAAAGAGGTACGTGGCTGATTACTGGAATGCTTCGAGAAATCACTTGCAGGGGATTTCCCTACTTTGGTTATATCAATTTTGCGGCATCCATTCTTTGTCTGGTCATCATGGCAATTGATCGTTACTACGCAGTTCTCCAACTTTGAATCGCCACATCCTTTGGTTCAGAGAGGCCAAAGTCATCACCCCTCTGATATGGTTAACGGCAATGCTTTTGGCGTCCATCATATGTGTGTTCCATGATCAGGTTGATGGCAAATTGTGCCAATATAACTTTGAAGTGTTTGGAGAGAGATCTTCGAGAAACCTTGCGTCGGTTTTTATTACTTCTATATCTTCACCATCATTTACTTTATTCCGCTGGTCATCATTTCCGTCCTGTATGGAATAGTGGCTTACAAAGTTGGTTTTTCACCAAAAAGCCTGGTTTTCATCTTACTGAAAGTCAACAACGTCAGGAATTAACCAAGAGAAGAGTCCTTCGAATGCTTATTGTGATCGTTGTTACATTCGCTGCCTGTTGGCTCCCTTCGCAGGTTTTCAACCTACTCTTCGCATTCCGGATTGAACCATCTGGGAATATAATGTTTTATATTTTCTTTTTAGCCTACTGGTGTTCCCACGCAAACAGCGCTATCAACCCGTGGCTCTACCTTGGACTGAGTAGCAAAATGAACTTGGCCTTGAAAAATATGGTGAGTAAAATCCGCAGAACAAAACCAGAAATCCAGGGCCAAAGAACCACACGGAACACAAGAAATATCGCGATCAAGAATCAGAAGGAGCAAACGACTCATTTGTAATGTTAGATCACTGGATATCCCGTGACTGACTATAAAAATGCACTATTGTAGCTTAAAGGGTTAAGAGTAAAGGAAAATGCTCTTTGAAAAATGGCGCTGCAATCAAAACCTTTTACCCCTTACGAATTACATGTATATTCTCCTTGAATAATTTAATAACAATGATATTAATGACAATTTTGTCATGAAACTAAAAAAAAAAAGCCCTTTTTAGTTTGGGATAATTAAACTTAAGGTGGACAGCTACGATCTGCGGAGAATTAAATTGATTAAGTTGGAAAATTATAGGCAGAGAATCGTTTGTATCATTTTGTAAAACAGAGCAACACGTTTTAAGAATAAGGGAAAGATGAATGTGATAATGATGAGAACAGCAAAGTGGCTATTTGATACCATTTGGAGAGGGAAAAGCTTATATGCTTTTTTGAAACCCTCTCTGTTCGTAGTTTATGTTTCTAAGAGACCGATCAATGCTGACTGGGCAGCTTTCTTGCTCAAATTACATATTAAAGTTATTACGTCATAGTTTATGCCAGAAACCTGCTTTCCAATCACAAACAAAACATTAACTATTGTCGGATTAACAAATAGATTCCATGTTACCGTGCGTCTGTTCAGTAATAGATCACAGAAGACGTCAAAATGTGGTAAGAACATCAGTGACACACTCGGCTATCGCCTCGTGTGCCATTTTTTTGTTCTTACCACATTTTGACGTCATGTGATCTACTACTAAACAGACGAACGGCAACATGAAATCTATTTGTTTTTTATAGAAAAGAATTAAACTTCATTCCCATAAAAGCTGATGATGACGTCAATCGCGCGCCGCTGTCCTCTAATAGATCATAGGCAAGAACCAATCAAAATGCGAGAATAACTTGGGTTATAATTGTTGTAATGTTGTTAGGGTGGATTATTAAATGTATGAATACAGAAACCGATAAGATGATACCGAAGATTAAGAAGATGTGTTGAGATGCGTAAAACAGAGCTTGAGGAGGGAAGGTTTAAATATCCTTTTTACAAGGGGTTTGAGCTACAGAGGTTGCATGAGTGCATAATTCAACTAGGTAAAATGCGGATCACCAATTTAACCAAGATTAAAACGGATTCAACCTGAGAGAACGGATTTTAATTGCAAGAACCCGATGCTGAAGAAAATCAGATGTTACTTGATTTATCAACAATCATGATTTCTGACAAGGAACGGCTGGACGCGTCTGTGTATATATGTATTAACCATTATTTACGAGTGATAGATAACAACGCTAGCGCGCGTGCGTTCATACTGCACAAAGGGAAGTTGGTTATAACCTCTTACGATAGTAATCGCGAGGCTTAACGCGCGGACACGCGGTAGGTTGTAAATAATACATGGATTTTGTTGATCATAATCCAGCAAAATGCCCCAGGAATCGATTGACAATAATACTGCATATTTGAGAGCATTTTGCCAAAAAAATAGAAGAAATGTGTTAATTAAAGCTCATTTCTTGCCTGTTAACAGCAGATATGAATAGATTTTCAAAATTAGAATAACATCACTTTCAAGCTTTTATGACAAGCGACAGTCCACTGTTTCGCGTTTGCCGTTTCACGTTGTTTAATCTCTCTATTATTCCTCAAAGTCTTACAGAAATGCAGAAATCGAAACTCTTGACTGTGTCACACAGTCTTCATCAGCCAAAAGAGCTCTTGTTGTCTCGCAACTCCATGTGTATTAAGGTGGCCGAACAGTTTTCAGCTATGCCTAATTCACTGTTATTTTTACCTATTGAATTTATTATTATTATTATTATTATTATTAGCGGAGCTCCGTTTGGCGCGCGCGCGAGGAGCACCGAATATGGTAACCCATCGATGCGAGAAATCTTGGTTTTATAGCCATGACGTCATCAACCGTACGTGCGAGTGTACGTCCGTACGTCCACCCCTCCATGTATGCCAATGTGACCAGTATCATGCTATTTTACAGCATACATCTTTGATATTGGACATCCATCTTTTGATCAATTGAACCTGTCAAACAAGTATCCGCTGACCAGTACACGTGACCATATCGCGGGCTCAAGCTTGGAGCCAGCTTTTTTAAAAGTTGACCGCGACCAGGTACTGGTTTTCGATTGGATTGCAGGCTCAAGCCAGGTTAACTCACCTGAACATAAGCGAGGCTTCATTTTTCGCGCGCTTTCTGTGGCTCGACGCGGCCTACAAGACCATACTACATCATCGAAAGTTCTTGCACAGTCAATGGTTTTCCTGTTTGGAAAACTGTTTGGAAGTTTTTCTTTCTGCATTTTTCGCTGGTTTCAATTCAGTTTGACATATCATGATATCTGTGGTCCACTCTCCTGGCTACTCAGTTATTCAAGTCAAGCAAGATTTTTTTAAACTTGCCACGAAGAAAGGTAATGGGGGGTCACCGTGCTCGTTTTCGAGATCAGGAGGTGCACTTTTAGAAGCTTGCGTTATTTTAAGACGATCTTAGCTTACAACTGTCAGCAATAAAAAAGCTACATTAGTGAAATTTAGATCAGGTAAACGTACTCAATTCAACGTAACTAATATAACTTAACAAACCTTGCAGCTGATGTCTTTTTCTGAGGTGAAATAGACCTTGAAAAACGACACATATTAGTCTAAGAAAGAAAACTTCGGTCGCACGAGAGCATAAAAGGCGAAAATATTTGTAACCTCTCGTACAGATTTTTTTTGTTTTTTGTTTAATGGACAAAATCAGGAAAGGAAGTGATCTACGGAAAGAAAAATGGGGGTCACCGAGCATTCAAGAGGAGTAATTGAGCGATTGTCTATTCGCACTGTCACGCCATTGCGTGACATTTCCGAGAAGACCTGGGTCCACAGCTATCCCATAATGCAACATGCTTTCACGTTCCATTCTTGTGGAAAATGTTTGCACATTTGTTTGCTATGGAGGTATATCTATGACAAAATGCAATGATCAGTATTTGAAATAAAATCGTCCAAATCATGCATGAATGCATCAATCCAAATCTGGATGGCAACAAGCCGATTCTGCAAATGGCCATCACGGAAAGAGACATAACGCCGAGAGGCATAACGCAAAAAGGCACAACGCAAAAAGAGGCATAACGCAAGTAGGTATCACGCAAAAGGCATCACGCAAAGACGCATTACGCAAATGGCCATAGCGCAAAAAGGATAACACAATGAGGCATAACGCAGAGCCATAACGCAGAGGCATAACTTACACAGGACGAAAAAGTTCGATAGCGATTATATGTTCTTTCCCTTGAACAATCATTAGACGTTTTTTTAGAGCGGAAATTATTTACGGAGTACACAGCTAGTCTCCATTCTTCAAAGGGCCTTTGCGTTATGGCTATTTTACGTTATGCCTTTTGTGTTGTGAATATTTGCGTTATGCTTTGCTGCGTTATTCCTTTCTGCCTTATGCCTTTTTACGTTATGCCTCTTTGCGTTATTCCTTATTACGTTTTGACTATTTGCGTTATGCCTATTTGCGTTATGCCTCTTTGCGTTATGGCTGTTTGCGTTATGACTCTTTGTGTTATGCCTCTTTGCGTTATGCCTTTTTCCGTGATGGCCATTTCCAGAATCGGCTTGTTGCCATTCAGCTTTGGATTGACGCATTCATGATTTGGACGATTTTTATTTCAAGTACTGATCATTGATGAAGAGAACAAGACTTTAAATTTGAAAAAAGACATGTTTCGGCAACTCCTGTGCCATCATCAGTTTGTGGATGCAATAACAATGATGTACAATATATAGCGGAAAATTAGAATAACAATGATGTGATACAAACAACTGATTACAAAGAGAGATTAAGATGTACATGAAACAATTGTTGATTTAGGGAGGGTTTCTCCCAAAGAATGTGCAATGCCTCCTTGATTTTTAATTGTGTCCGTGTTGTTGCTTGATCTATGACAACAAAGCATTCGCTCGAACAAAGTGCCCGACACCCGGGTGACCCCTGTAAATGCTTAAAAATGTGAGAGGCCCTATCCATATTTAAGTGCTCGTTTATGCGTGTGCAAATGTGTCGGGAAGTCTTGCCAACATAACAGAGACCGCAGCCTGCACAATTAAATCTATAAACAACGCTGGATAAGAATTTTTGAGTAAAAAATCCCTTATCTTAGTTGTTTCTTGATGGAATCCTAGCCAAGTACTATTAATCTTATACGCTCTATCTATAAGAGTTCTAATTAAGCCTAACTTATACGAGTATGATGTAAAGCTAGTGAAAATTCATAAGGAGGCCAATAAAGGTGGATTTGCGAAACACCATGGTGAGAACAGGGACCTGATTGTTGTCAATGAGGACATCTAAAAAAGGCAACCTGTTTCAGATTCCTTTTCCATGGTGAACCGTATATTTATATGCCTGCTGTTAAGGTAATGAAAAAACTGCACCGCATCGGCTTCAGAGTGAAATTGACAAAAGGTGTTGTCGACGTACCGTCGGTAGAACAAAACCTCCGTAAGACCGAAATTTTGTAACCACTCCCTCTCATGATGACCCATAAAAAGATTGGCCAATACTGGTGCGAGGGGGGACCCCATAGCTACCCCATCAATTTGATCATAAAAAGAACCGTAGAAAGAAAAGTGAGATTGGGCTGTGGCTATGTGTAGAAGATCTTTAAGCTCCTTAGTTGAAAAAGTGGTATTGGTATACTGAGTGATATAACTAACAGCTAAATCTATACTTTCCTCTAGAGGAATGTTCGTGAAAAGGATTTCCACATCAAACGACACCATGAACTTGTTGTGCATTGACAGTTTTTGGATTTCATTAACGAAAGAGAACGAATCCTCAACGCAGAACTCAGCGGGAATGAGGGGTGTCAATAACTTACACAGGTACTTGGCCAGATTGTAATTGTAGGCCCCGATGGAAGAGACGATCGGCCGGAAAAGAGGGACCGCACCCTGCTGCCGTGGTTTGCGCATCTTGAGGAGGCCATAAATTCGAGCCGGGTTTGATCCTTTAGGATAGATTCTGCTATAGTCATCATCCTCAAAGTGTCCCTTCTTATTGAACTTTCTTAGTAGGCGTTGCAGTTTACCTTCCCTCTGTAAGGTTGGGTCTTGTGACAGTGGTTTAAATTTCGAGCGATCCTGTATGATATTTTGGATTCCAAGATCGTAGTCCCTGTGGTCCAGAATTACAACGCCATTTCCTTTGTCGGGTTTCAGGAGAACAATATTCTTATTCTTGCGTGGATTTTTTAACACCTTATGCTTCTTGAGATCTCTGGGTGATGGTTGATACGAAGAAACATACGAGTGACAAAGATGAGAGAGCTCTGATACCAATTGTCCGGATAAGTTCTTGTTCTTGATTTTCTTGGACGCTAGATAGTGTATCTGCTCAAACGCTACATATACATCGCTTTTGTTGACTTTCGGTGGGTATATGGAGTGTGAGAGACCAAATTTCAGGATATCGAGCTCCTCGTCAGTAGGCTGATGATGATGGCACAGGAGTTGCCGAAACATGCCTTTTTCAAATTTAAAAGTCTTGTTCTCTTCATTAAGATTGTTACAAAATTGCTGCTTTTACGTCCTTTTGGAAACTGATCATTGAATTTTTACCTTCGTGGTCTGCGATGCATGACGTATGCGTGACAGGCGCGAAAAAAAAAATGGGCGCGAACGTCCTTAAAGCTGAGTGTTTATTTTTAATTTACTTAGAGCTGCTTTTTTCTCTGTATTGCACTTTTTTGCATATCTTTGGAAGCTCTGATAAGGTGACATGATGCCTGGAGGACCTATGACTAAAACAGAAACGAAAGGAGAGCGAAAGAGAATGACAACGACAAAACAGAATACCAGTAATAGCTCATACTTGACGGAAGAAGTTAGTCCACAAATTCTTTCCTTGGACACTAAACCCTTTGTTATTTTTACGGATGCGTTATTTAAAGTGGATGCGTGTTTTTAGAAGGTGGTTTAATCGGTTTTTCCTTCGTTCAGGAATGAAAATCAAATTTTTTTGTCAAGTGGAATCAAATAACAATTATCTGTACTCTTTTTGACATAAAGAAAAAGTTGATTTGTTTGTTTTGCTCTAAAATGCGAGCGAACAAGTGCTTTTTTAATCTTTTTGCCCCGACAGTGACAAGCAAATTTTACCCTTATGTGATTCACAATTAGTTCTTGTAAAATTAGAGGGGAGTCTCACTAGCTTGTGTTTTTAGGAGTTTGTGTAAAGCACCCAAACGTTATTTAAGTGTTGGAGCAGTGTTTGAAGTTCGTCCTTTCTTGGTTGCATTGCCGTATTTTGCCGATTCTCGTACCAAGCCAACCTGGCGTGTTTCATTGAAATACATCAAAATGTGAATGATCTTGTTTTCAGAGATAAAGTGAAATAAAGTACATCAGCAAAACTCTTCTTTGACCTTGAACTAACAAAGTTGTTTTGTGGCTTCTAATTTTAGTGTGATTCCTATTCGCTGGCTATTGACAGTTGACTCTGAAATGGCTTTTTTACTTTTCCATTTGCTCGCTGAGGGTGTGCTTGTTTTCCTTTAAAACTCATGCGATTCAAGAAAAAATGTATTGCCAAATTGGTGAATTTCAAAGTAAATTTCAATGGAAGAACCGATGTCGCACTCATCGCCTCGTGATTCATGCGATATCGGTTTTTAGCGTAGAATTTACAGTGGAATTCGCTAGTTAGGCAATGAATTTTTCTATAGAAGAAAGTAAAGAAAATGATTTAATTATGAAAGCAGCAACCGGAAACATCAAAACGCGAACAATTTGAAACCTTTTATTTTCACAAACCCTACAGGCAGTAAGAATAAATAACCAGGGAGCTCCGCTTTTAGGCTTGGCTAAATCTATATATTATTTTATTAATACATTACACACAATCACTGGTTACGACTGCAACTACCACTAACTAGACCCTCCGTGAGGGTACACTGGGTTGCCTGTGGTACGTGCACCGTTCCAGAGAATTTTTTTCAAGTTGGGGGGTCATTAAGACCATTTAAGGGGTCACCCAGAAGTCATACCAGCAGAGGCCCTTTGGCTCACAGGTCCTCACACGTTCGTACGACGAGACAGATCCGTCCTTGTGTAATATGTAGCTCTAACAGTGCACGATATTGTTTTGGTATTGTCTATTATTGTAGTGCAATGGTAGAAGTCTTGGGTATATAGCCTGAGAAGACATGTGGTTACTAGCAAAGTAAAACATCGCACGGAAACAACTATAACAAATTCGAGACGGCAAAAAAAACGCAAACACAACTGTAGCTGAAGGGTAGAACCACGCTCGGTAGACAGACAAAGCTTAAACTGACCGTTCGACTTAATATAACCGATGCGCTGACCACGCTTAAAACAAATTAAAGACGAGACTCGTTCTTCGAGCTAGTGAAACCGGCATATTGTAAAATATAGACTGGATTGGATTTGTCAAACATGGACTGGATTTGTAAAACATGGATTTGTTAAAAATGGTGGATTTGTAAAACATGGATTTGTAAAAGGTCGATTTGTAAAACATGGATTTGTAAAACACGGATTGTTGCTACCTATTCATACACTGAAAATTATTCGGGTTTATTTTCCTTTTTGCGACGTTCTGCACGCTTTTTCGCGTGTTCACTGGATCACATTGTTCACTTTTTTACGTATTTGAGTTAACGGAAAAAGCTTGGTCCAGCTATGGGCAGTTACTATAACAAATCTGGAAAACGTTTCTGTTCCTGCTATGAAGAATTTAAACATTTCAAGGACATAGCGCTTAGATAGACTCCACTGTTTTATTCATCTTTAAAGTAAACTTTGAACATAATGTCAACAAAGCAGAACCTATCCTTTTGCGAACATGATCCAAAAACGAAACTATCTTGTCATTTCCTAACCTGTCTCGACAAAAGTTTACAGCTGTATAAGTAATGAAGCCTAATGCTTTATTTCTAGACAACACATGCTAAATTAACCTTTACGTCAACCCTGAGGTTATTGGAGGGGAATGTTGAAGAGATAGCAGTCTAGTATACAGTTTTTTACAAGTCATTTCTTCTATTCTGACTTGTACTGTGGAACTTTGGTCGCATGTGCTATGACGGAGCGTTTTCCAACTTTGCGGAATAGAGTTAATTAGACCGAAATATTGTAAAAAATTGCAACTAACATTAAACTTATTGAAAAATGCATTAAAGGTCAAGAAGCAATTTCGCTGGGTATCGAAGGTATCTTTAATCTTCAGTATACCTGATTGATGCCACTGCAAGAAGTGTATTGATTTTCCATCCAAAGAGGTAATAATGGCACATTTATTTCCAACATCATCAAACGTTAAAGAGAAGGGATTGGGAGGCTGGAAAAGGTTTGGAATAGGTAGCTAATCGAGAAGTGGCTGAAAGTTTTAGTCAGCGACGTTGCGTAAATTTAATACGCTACGAACTTCTTAGTTAAAAATGAATGCATGTCTTTGAAATTATTTTCCTTAACTTTCATGAAAATAGAGCAGCCACTTGAATAGTGTGGACCTACGAGGAAACAGCCGGACATTATATTTCACAAAAACAACACTCCAGAAGATGAGCATGACGGCAAGGGATTAGATATGATACAAAACACTAACCAAATAAAGATAACACCTGCTTGAAACTTCGTTGCTATTCTCGAGAACGTTTTTTTTTTTACTAAAACCTTTCATCGAACTTGGGTTCCAGTCCTTCCCCGACAGGTCACGCAAAAAGGTGACAAACGAATTTTTCCAAGAGCTTCGCAGCATCTCCGTAGTAGCCAAAACCCGGGGCCGGGGTCGGGGTGTCTTTTTTTTTCGAAATAAAGAGAATTTCCGACTGGAATGGGAGCTTTTGTGGGGAATATACACTAACTCCTAGAGACAATGAAGACTCGCTTAGTCCTTTTTGACGTATATTCCATAAACTCCAATCACGGAAATTCGCTTAATTTTCGAAAAACAAACTCCGATTTTTTTGGAAAGACAAACTCAGATGCTCGCAAGAGCCAACTTCGATTTTAAAACCCAAAACAACAAAGTCCACTTTAGAAAAAAAATTAGGATGTCCCTTAAGAGCTTTCATAGCTTCCGTAGGTTCCTTTATTTTTTACATTTTTTTTTTCTATTATAAATGAAGGACAAATGCCGGTCATTCGAAAATAACAGTACAGGAGAATTGAACGACAAAAAGTGAAACAAAAAAAGACACCCCGGCCCAGCGTTTTGGCTACTACCCGGCATCACATCCCTTTCACACGTTTAGATCATCGGTGACCACTATTTTTTAAGATATGAATCACTTACTCTTTTTGCAATCTAAAAAGTATGATGAAATGAAAAAAAAATCGCAATAAAAGATGTTGGTGGTTACAAATGGTGACGCTTGCGAAAACGCTCCTTGAGGATTAACTCTACTGTTTACACATACCAAGCGGTATGCAATTATCTTAAAAACCTATTCCTGTGTTTCTGTGGACAAACTTTCCCTCTAACATATTATTTTTATGCTTTTCGACGAATGAGTGGATGAGGCTATATCTCGTTGTGATGGCTATGGCATTTTCCCTTGCCTTTTTCTCCGAAGCAAAGTCGGTGACCCCCAATGTTTTTTCATTTTTGGAATAAGCAATTTATGACCTAAGTTCAGGCGAGAAATGAAACAAATTTCAATGTGGGAAGATTGTCGCGCGAACGTCCTTTAAAGCTGCAAGACAATGGTTCGCTTCACTCCGTGGGATGCCTGTGGAACAGGTACCCCGCAAAATAACGTTTACTTATTTATGATGAGAGACTGATCCTAGAACGCTGTTACAGAATCTGTAACTGGCTAAGAGCCTGATAATTGACGAAATTTTACATTTCGCTAGGTTAAAATTCATTTGCCAGGTACTGGCCCAAGACGATAAGGTGTCAAGATCTTGTTAAAACACCACGCCAATATTTTGGAGGGTAGGTGTCGTAAAGGTAGCAAGGGAGGAGACAGCACTCTCTTCAGCAGCAAGGAGGTCACCATGGCAACCGAGCCACAGTCCACCTTCCAGGCACCCGTCAACACATCACTGAGAGAAACCAGTGTGTGGAGTATAGCTACTTACCCCAAAATATGGGAGGGAGGGAGGGAGGGTAAAGAAGCAAGCAAGCGAAAAGCGAAAAGGCAACTCAAGCCAAAGCACATGGCAATGCCCCTGCAAACCTCCCTGGAACCCCCCCCCCCCCCCCCCAAGTATCCCAGGCAACACCGCTGCATTGGCTTGGTTTTAACTTTGCCTAAATTATATTTAGCCTCATTTGAAATAAGCCTGGTGTCGCTGTTGGTAAATTCAAAGTACAAGATCCCATTAAAAAGAAGATCGGAGTATCACTAGTGTATGACATTTTTTTGAAATTCGCTGTAGGAAATATTACAGTTGGAGAGACAGCTGTGACTCCCGAGACTGAAGAGATTGGCTGAACATCATAAGCAAATAACACCCGTTATACGGGAACACCAACCCAACCATGTGATTGACTGGGTCTTGACCAGGGGACCAAGAAAATCAAAAGGAAAATAAAGGAGGCCATCTAGATCATGCGAAATTGTCCAACTTTAAATAGAGTTATGAATTACAAACTAACCGCAATTCGGCCATTGAACGAAATGATATATGAAATGAATCATATATTCAACTGCGGTTCAATATATGATATATGATTAATTTCATATATCATTTCCTTCGTTGATTCATTCATTCATTCGGAACATTTGAACCCACAAATGACCAGCTCCCAACCCCACCGGGGGAGGGACTCCCATATAAAAAGGAAAGGGGTGCTCGTCGGCAATTTTGAAAAGAGCTCCTAAGAGGTGCCAAGATCCAGTCCTTTTCACCCTTAAGAGGTACCAAATTATGGGTTTTAATTAGAAAATTAAAAATTAGCAAGGGATTATACCTTGATAATCTCTTGAAATTAGTTAATTGTCAAATGTCTCCTGTCATAATTTTTCGGTTCAATACCCTAAAAGGTACCGCTAAGGCTCTCGCTGTGGACCTTTTGAGACTAAAAACCCTAAGAGGCATTAAAACCACTTCAGTTTAACCCTTAAATGGTACGACGAGCAACTCCGTCCTTTTTATCAGCTCCCAACATCAGTGGCTTCATAGCTGTTCAAAACCCGTTTTTCAGGCTTTACTTGAAAACTTGTGTTGTTTCGTCAGGATATCGATTAAAGAGGATTATATTTACTGCTGGCGCATCAAGGAAGAAAGTCCACTGATATCCCACAAACCTAGTGTTGCATTAGAGACTATTAGCACACATGTATTCCATATTCTCGTTAGGCTAGGTCTTAAAATGTTCACAGGAGAACGTTGCGTCATCTGGTTGAATTTAAGTCCTGACCGTAAGAGTTAGAAAACTGTATCAAAAGTAAATATTATGAACAATTTACTTTCAAAGGTTTACTCAATCTGTTTATTTACTTCCTGTTAAAGTCTACGTGAACTTTTTTTCCCATTTGTCGATCTCGGCTTCTCATTTTTTTAAGGCAAATCTTCTTGCAGAAGCGCCAATTGAAAGCTCCAACCAGAAATTCCTCTGTTCTTAGTAAGTATCCTCTAATATATTTCACAACATCTTTGTGTTGTACTCCGGCGTCAAAGATCTCTTGAGATCAACCAAGGAAAGATTCACAACTATTTTCATACAAAAATCAAGCAACAAGAGCTAACTATTACCGACCCATCCCTAGACGCCTCACTCCCCAGCCCCACCCTGCCTTCGAAAAGAAAATATCATTCAATTTCTATTTCTAAATTTCCCATTTCTAATTTCTGAAGGAAATAGAATGGCCACAAGACAGCGGATTTAACACCCATCCTCGGTCTATTTGTAAAACTGGCGCTACGTGTTATCGCGTTATATTCAAATAACTTTTGTAGAAGTCAAAGGAAGAAACAACGAATATCTCATTGCAACTAATGTCACATTGTTCAATAAAAGAACCTGCAGGTCAACGGCGGGTAGATACATTCATTGACAGTTATTCCAAAAAATAAAACCACTCTTTCGGATTTGGCGGACAAGGCGTGAGGTTCAAAGAAAATACCAGCATGAGAAAGTTTAAAAATTTAGTTTCGAAAAATACTATCCTATATGGAGGACAAATCCAATTATCTCCTTACCCCGTACTCCCTACCCCCTACACCCTACCCACCCCCTTCCCCTCACATACACACACCCTGTTGAAGAATGACACGAAAATTTTTCAGCAGATGTAGCTGTTTATCGGTTGATTGATAACTTTATTCGCCTAGCAGCGGGTACATATTAGCTGACGCCAGGTTGAAACATTTACTAAAAGTAAGGAAAGTAACGTTCTCACGAAAAAATGCATGTAACCTTGATGTATTGAGGACTGATCGAGGAAGAAACAATAAGGACTTAATTTTCCTGCTCCTTTAACTTCCTTGTCCTGGTATTTTATCAGATCTGTTTGAAAATATCAGTTGAATCTTGTGAAAAGAGTATTGAATTCGATGAAGTCTTTTAATGTTACATCTCATAGCTTTCTTTCAGTTGCGCGTAGACTACAAGTGACGATTGAGTTTAACGTTTTAACGTTAGTCTTTTTTGTACAAAAGAGTTTTTCTGTAGAAACCTCTTTTCTCAGCTTCGCTGGTACTGCGGACAGTGTTATAACGAATTTCAATCGATGAACACTTGCAATCGTTCTTTTTCGTCTTTGTCTCATCCATCTTTCTTGATCCATCTCCCGTCGAATTTTCTGCCACAAAACTCTCTCGATTTCTTCTCGACACTCTTTTCCTCTTGTAGTCGCCACGACTGAAGTCATCGTAGTTTGCTGGATTTATTGCCCAAAAGTGTCCCTTACCGTTCGGAGAGCGACCCATTTTAACAAAGCAGTCATTCAGAGACAAGTTGTGCCGGATAGAGTTCCTCCATCCCGGTCCTCGATTCCTGAAGTATGGGTAGTGTGTTTGTATGTAATCATAGATGTCACTTAAGACAAGTTTCTGCAGTGGAGAGCTGAGAATTGCCTTTCCAATGAGACTAATATATGACTGAGTTGGTTTGTCTTCATTTTTGCTGCGATGGGGTAGGCCTTGAAAGGCAGACTGACAATAAAGGTTAGCATGAGCGGCCAATGCTCTCATGTCCTTGTCGCGATGAAGTGAAGACAGGTCTGGATTGATAAAAGTGGCTCCTAAATGAGACACATTGTATGGAGAAACTGGAAAAGCAATTGTTGGTGGAAGATAAAACCTGCTAGGGGTCAGGATAGCAGAGAGGAATCTGCTCTGTACAGGCTCAAACCTTGACGCAATGATTGAATTTGCCGACTTCATAATATGTCTCTCGCGGGTTAATTACAAGAGCACAAATGAATATACCAGGAGTGAACAAGCTATTTATATCGGACTGAAGCCTGGGTAATTTCCTTTACAGTTGCTTATGTTTGGAGCTGTTTTTGTTTTACAGTTGGTGTATAATGATTCAATTTTGTAAAATCCAGGTGTTTTAAAAACAAGTTTGACTGAAAATAGATACAATATGGTCAAGTGGAATAAGTTTCGAAACAGTTTAGTGGTCAAGCAGATGGCACACTTAAGACTTGTCCACTTCATTTAGAACACCCTTGTAACTAATCCACGCCTTAATTTCCATACATGAAAGAAAGAGTTGCTTTTTAGCAGAAGGCTAGTCGTAGCTAGGCAGTTTTTCTTATAAGCTTCGTATACTAAATAAACTCGTATCTCCTGATAAACATAAACAAACCAGTGAAATAATTCGCAGCTGTCCAACCTTATCATAAACTGTCAAGGAATTGATACGTTTTAAGCTCAATAGAAAAATAAACTCACAGCTGAGAAATGTAAACTAGGAAGCCACTAACTACAAGTAAAATTTGCTCATCACGTGCTGGCTATTTTATTACCTAGAAAGTGGAAATTTGCGAAACAAAAAACGATTCTAACTCTACACGAATATACTGGTGGAAGGAGAAAGGACCAAAGTTGTCGAACGATAACTAACTGGTCTAAAAATGACCTTTTATACTTGACCAGGTTTTATACCTGAAAAGGTGAATAGCTCAATTTTTATTGAAAGTTCTCATCCGATGGATGGAAAAATTTATCCAGTGGTCACCACTCACCATTCAGCGTTTCTGATCTGCTGATTGGCACAATTCACTAAACAAGCGCAGGATCCGGGCCGGTTTCCACCAAGATATTAACATTTTTAGTTCCAGGAAAGCTTGCAGTGGAAAGCCTTGAAACGTCCGAGCGCCTTTAGCCAGCTTTGAATACCTTTATCCGCACCTGAGTTCATTGACCAAGTTGAGACAGAAATGAGATCATCAGGTTCAAGATTTGTCTTTAAGCCTAAACAACTTGGCAATTAGTCTAAATCACCCGAATATTAATCGAAAGGTCAGTGTGTCCGTCAATCACTGAAGAATCAGTTATTTCAAACATAAAATAGTTTTTTAAAGTTTTTTTTTCTGTCATTGCGTTACGCTGCATATACGCTTGCACCAAGAAAGAGATTTATTATTATTACCCAACATGTCGAAATAACATTAACTCTTTTTTTAATTCGCACTTGAGACTTAATGCACTGATTAATCATATTGGATCGTCACAGCACATACAGCATATTATAGCCGGGAATCAATAGTAAATTAAGAGAAGGACAAGAAAGGTGCGTAGTCTAAATAACGCGTTTGTTACAAGAGCAGGGGCCGGTTCCTGAAAGGTGTAATAACTCTGTTCCAGGGATAAATGTGCCAGAATAAGGCACATTTATCCTAGAATAGAATTATTACACCTTTCAGGAACCGGCTTCAGGTCAATTCATGCTGGATAGAATGCATATATACCAAGGCGGGGAAAGATGTTCAATCGATGCCCTATTCTTAGAGATCTTTTTCAAATTTAAACGGCTAAGCGTCATTCCAACGAAGAAACAACAGGACGAGAATCGTAAAATCAATGGGTAATTTTTTTATAGAATTTAAAAACGACAGAATGAACCTTGCTTGCCTTCTTCGTGGACAGATTGTAAATGTCCACTGTAAATGCCAGTGCTGCAGTTACTGCCCTCAGTCAGCCATGCAACGCTCCGACACTAAGCAAAGCAAAATATAAGGCAAGTCGAATCAATTAAAAGTATTAATAGGAACTCCGAACTTTTTCAGCCTTATACACTCGGTCGCGGTTAAAAGGAATGACTCGAAAGGACCTCATTAAATATTCAAAACACTGAGGCCAGACTCCGTATTCCGAAGATATGTTCGGCAGCTCTCAAAAATGGCGCAGAAATACTGAGAGAATCGATTGTGAAATGCATCATCCTTTCAAAGTTATTTTGCAGCAAACATCTCAAAAGCTCTGTAGGAAAGTTTCAAAGGTGTATTTATAGGTATGTTTTCGTGCTGTGAATCCCCTCTCTCAAAATGTAAATACAAAATTGTTTTTTGGTCGAAGTGTGACCTTGTGAGTCATCCCTTGTGTCCTTTTGAGACATCCCCTGGTCAAAATACCAAATATATACTAATGCCTTTAGATGAAAGATCCCAAAAGCTCTGTACGAAGGTTTCAATGCATGGTTTATTTATAGGTATGTTTTCGTGCTGTGAATTCCCCCTCTTTCAAAATGTAAATCCAATTTTTTTTAGTTCAAGGAGGTCCTTGTGAGTCATCCCTTGAGTCCTTTTGAGACATCCCCTCGTCAAAATACTCACAATAATCAAATAACTATATTCATTTAATCAAGGAAAAAGTGTAGACGGTTTTTATGTCACGACAATTGCATTACTTAGTGTATCATATTTTCTGTAATGCCATGGCACTAGAATACTGAGAATAAACTGCAAGAGGTCATCAGTTATATCAGCTATAGCACTTTACAAAACATCATCATCATCATGACCTTTTTATTTCACCTAGGATTGAGAGAGTAGCTATAGGAAAGATATCTGTTAACAAACATTCCTTTTGTTATTCAAATGTGCCAACCACAGGAACAAAAGACCCTTTGTTTTGACAGCCAATGAGGCTCTGGTTGGCACATTAAGAACAACAGGTGACGTCAGCGATATTTTCACTATAAGAGCTAATATTGCCGTGAAAATAACATCAAATATAACAAATACAAACCTACTATTACATATATTACAGTGACATCGATCCATTCCACATACTTGCTGAAGCATATCTAAAGGAATGTAATCCATGAGTTGTCATGTTTACGTGGAACAACAAGTTTGTTGGATCCTCGCAAATTTTGAGTAGTATAGTATTTCTCATTTGAAACAGACCGCTCAGGTATTTTGGCATCATGTCGAAATAAAATTGCCGAAAAACTATGATCATCATATCTTGGATCCTAATAGTATTCAGATCACTAGAATTAAGCTTGTTTAGTAGCTGCTGGTAATGCAGAGATTTCTCATCAAGAATAATCCTAAGTGCCCTTTTGTTAAGATTTTGTAGTTTGTCTCTATTTCGAACCCCACAAAAATGTCAAAAAGTTGAACAATATCTAAATATGGAATGATAAAAGCCTTACAAAGTTTACATTTCACAGCTGTTGGTACTACTTTTCGAAAATGGGAAATCATATATATCTGGTTGTTGTTAGTATAAATATTCTTTATGTAATGTTTAAAAAACGGGCAGCAGTGTGTTATCGGCGTTTAAAAACACGAGGCGTAGCCGAGTGTGTTTAGACCCGAAAAAACATGTGCTGCGAGTTTTTTGAACAGCTTAAAAAACATTCCACAAAGAGTGTGTCCCTCTGGACTCAAAACATTGGTTCAAATTGTGAGGTGAATATTAGCATACAAGAAAAACAAGCTATGCCTTATTAGTATTCTTTATATAAAGAATACTACCGAGGAGTGTTTTATCTGGATATAAAGCTCAAACATGTGATGTTTTATCGGTGTTTTGTTAGGCTGTTAGGCTCATGAATTATTAATGAGTTTTTTTAAAATGACTGTTAAACTGCAGATTCTTGTCAATGTTCACCCCTAAGAGGTCAATGTCATCTTTTACAGGAATATTTATGTTCTTCACTCTAAAGCTGAAACTATGGTTTTTATTTTAAAAATTATAAAAAACGTTCACTGGCTATATACAGTTAAAAACTTTCGAGCTTTCGGCTGTCAGGCTACAGCCTTCAATGGAAATGAATGGAAAAAATGACAACGTACAATATATACAAAAATAGGTAAGACTATAAAAAGAATATAAAAACGGGAAAAAATATTTGTACAAAAAACTAATTGTTCATTTTTAAAAGAATGGAGTATTGATTAGGGAGCGGCCTAGAATTGTTATCTGCATGATCTATCGAAGCGGTGTGCCATGATTCCAGCGTCTTGCGGGTACGAGAAGAACCCTTGTCAATCACTTGGGAATTTTTAAAGTCAATAGAGTGATTTGAAGACCAAGCGTGTTTAGCGATGTTGGAGCCTCTTGCGTAAGACTTCAAATTCCTCATATGTTCTTTTTTTCTGGTTTCAAAGAATCTGCCAGTCTCGCCAACATAACTCCATGGGCAGTCGGCACAAGATATTTTGTAAACCACGTTAGGTTGAAGATCGATCGGAGGTCGGGACTTAGGAGAGGGAAACTCCTGTTGTAAAGTCTTGAATGGCTTGCTGACAACTCGAATATCATGTTTTTTAAGGAGTCTAGTTAGAGGCTGAGAAATGCCATTAATATAGGGGAGGACTGCATAATTGGAGAAATCGGAGGGTGCAACCCATTTAAAAAACACGCAAACAAGTTCCTCAGGTGTTGGGATGGGATTTGTTCGCTGAGTAGAAGATTTCTTCTTTAGAATGTTGGAGATAACATTTTGGGGGTAATTGTTAGATCGCAGAGCGTCGATGACATGAATAAGTTCTTTCTCTTTTCCTTGTTTTGTGCTCGGGAGATTAGTTGCGCGATGTAACAAAGTCTCAGCTGTACTGGTCTTGTGTCGTTTGTCATGATGGGAGAAGAAATCTAGATACCTATCAGTGTGGGTTGGTTTACGGTAAACCTCAATAATGAGATCATTATCCTTGCGAGTAACCAAGGCTTCCAGAAAAGCGATCTGGTTATTGTTTTCTTCTTCGATGGTAAAGGAGATGTGTTGATCGATACTGTTGAGTGTGTTATGGAAAGAGTCAACGGCGTTTCTTTTAATGATACAGAAACTATCGTCAACATATCGTTTCCATACTTTAGGTGGAACGGGAGTTGTGTTGGTTGCCAATTTATGTATGGAAGCAATCGAGGAGATGGCCATCAACACAACTTCCGTTCCACCTAAAGTATGGAAACGATATGTTGACGATAGTTTCTGTATCATTAACGCCGATTTTACAGTGTGATGAATAAATATCAACAATTTTAGTATTTGAGGGGTTATGCAAACAACCTCTTTGGTATTTCAGTTTCTGGGCTTGAGTCCTGTTTAATGAAAAAATATTTCCCTTTGTTGTCATGAACAGCAGTAAAGTTTTAATAACTTATTACCTGGCCTGTACAGATTTTGGTTTGTTTGTGACTGCATGTGGTTGGAAACCTGTTCTGACTCTACACGCTGGGCTTCCTCCATCTCCCACAATCCCTTCACATCTGGAACTACCAAAGCATACTTGTCAACAAAGTTGCCAATGCACCCCTCAAGGAATTCATGTTTCTCTTGCACAGTTGCAGCTTGTGGTGGTATTTCCAGATTTAATGGCCTTGATTCAAGGGTTTCCATTCCAGCCCATGCCATGAAGGCTTCGCAAATGTGTGCACGTGTTACCTGAAGCATAAGGGACTCCGCGCCTTCTTCACTTGTGGGGGAACATTTGTCTGTCCGAACCTTTGTCTGAAATAGAAGAGGGTGCCCATGTCACGTGAAGACTGTGTCTTGTACAACTTTTCCCAGGTAAACTGAAGGGATGAGGAAAACAATGGTTCAAAGTTGGGGGACAAACACTTCAGTGAACTCAGCATGTTTGACAACAGAATAAATAATTATTATAATTATAATATGCATTTTACTTGAGAAACTATTACAATTTACTGTCACTAATAATTCTGATGGTCAGGAAATACTGAATTGTATTGCAGTACAATGAATTCGGTGAGATATAGCAATTATAATTAAGAATACAGTATTATAA
>NC_090888.1:32526497-32533997 GCF_036669925.1 Montipora capricornis | reverse complement strand
TGAAAGTCAAGTAGACTAGTGCACGACTGATAAAACCTCGCGAATATCAGTCGTGCAGTAGTCTACTTGACTTTCATAAATATTTTTAATCAATTTTAACTGACCACAATCTTCTCTGATCCAACGGAGTGCAAGACTTATCGTCCACGGTTTTTGCAAAGGTTTTAAAACCTGAACTTCACTAATGCTCGAAGTAATGCGTGACATATTACAGTCGCGTTACCTGCGCAGTAACGTTGCGCACAAACAATTAGCGCGAACGTCCTTAAAATAACGCAAGCTTCTAAAAGTGCACCTCCTGATCTCGAAAACGAGCACGGTGACCCCCCATTTTTTTTTTTTTTTTTTGCCTTTTTGGAAAAAGTAGATCATTACCTTACTTCGTGGCAAGTTTAAAAAAAATATGTACGTGGGAACATTTTGGGCGCGAAAGTCCTTAAAGCTGAGTGTTTATTTTTAATTTGCTTAGCTAGAGCTGCTGTATTGCAATTTTTGGCATATCTTTAGAAGCTCTGATAAGGTTAAATGATGCCTGGAGGACCTATGATTAGAACAGAAACGAAAGGAGAGCGAAAGAGAACGGCAACGACAAAACAGAATAGCAATAATAGCTCATACTTAGCGGAAGAAGTTACTCCACAAATTCTTTCCTTGGGAACTAAACCGTTTGTTTTTTTGAAAAGTGGTTTAATCGGGTTTTCCTTTGTTCAGGAATGAAAATGGATTTTTTATTGTCAACTGGAAGTAAATAACAATCATCTTTACTGATTAGGACATAAAGAAAAAGTTGATTTGTTTGTTTGTTTTGCTCTAAAATGCGATCGAACAACTTGAGTGCTTTTTAATCCGTTTGCCCAACTGGTTTTCGTTGTGCCTCGACAGTGACAACAAAACTTTGCCCTTATGTTACAAACACGTAATCGCAATGAGTTCTCGTAAAATTCGGGGGAAAATTTCACTAACTTGTGTTTTTAGAAGTTTATTTAAAGCACCTAAACGTCATTTAAGTGTTGGAGCGGATCTTGTTTGAAGATCGTCCTTTCTTGGTTGCATTTTGCCGATTCTTGTACCAAGCCAACCTGGCGTGTTTCAATGAAATACATCAAAATGTGAATGATCTTGTTTTCAGAGATAAAGTGAAATAAAGTACATCAGTAAAACTCTTCTTTGACCTTGAACTGACAAAGTTTTTTTTAATGGCTTTTAATTTTAGTGTGATTCCTATTCGCTGGCTATTGACAGTTGACTCTGAAATGGCTTTTTTACTTTTCCATTCGCTCGCTGAGGGTGTGCTTGTTTTCCTTTAAAACTCATGCGGTGCAAGAAAAATTCATTGCCAAAGTGGTGAATTCCAAAGTAAATTTCACTCAAAAAACCGATATCGTACTCATCGCTTCGTGATTCATGCGATATCGGTTTTTGGCGTAAAATTTACCGTGGAATTCACTACTTAGGCAATGAATTTTTCTATAGAAGAAAGCAAAGAAAATGATTTAATTATTTAAAGCAGTAACCGGAAACATCAAAACGCGAACAATTCGAAACCTTTTATTTTCAAAAACCCTACAGGCAGTAAGAATAAATAACCAGGGAGCTCCGCTTTAAGGCTTGGCTAAATCTACATATTAAACTTTTATTCACAAAATATTTATACATTAACTATAAATTTTAATTCTCGGATATTGCATTTCTAGCTTTCTGATTGGCTCTCTCAATCTCGGTTATCAGCTCATATACCGTACTGATCTTACATGCGTTGGTCGTTTTGTAAAAACTGAGAAAACATCCTGTCGTTCTGTAAGTAAAACAGTTCAGAGTTTAATGAAAATTTTAATGAAGCAGTAAATTCCATTCGCGCATATTGGATATGAGACAGGTTATAGCTAAGTCGGCGGCGTGCGCCTCAAGGGCTATTTATCACCTCACAACCAACGCGCGCTCCTGGAATAATTAGGGAGCTTACGAAACGACGACGCCGACGGCAACGACGACGCTACAAAACAATAGGCTTAGAGAGCAAAAGGCAATGGCTCTGCACACTCTGCAAGTGCGTTTTACATTTTGGTAAATTTCTTTGCCGTCATCTCCTAAACGACGACGTGAAATGACCAAATTCAAGGAAGTTTTAAAAAAATCTGTACGTGGGAACATATTGGGCGCGAACGTCCTTAAGTACTTTTATTTGCTCATTGACATTTGTTTGTTGTGATAGTAAAGGAACGTCGGAAAAGCGGTACCTTCTGTGACCCAGAGACAGTTCAACCTTGGACCTTCCCTCGGAAAATATCGACAGTCTCGGGTCCACAACTTGACATATAGGATATAAAGCAGTGGTTCCAGAATCAGTGCATTTCTGGAGGAGAACCAGATAACCAGGCGTTGGCGAACTGAAAAGATGTTGACGAACGAAACTTCTGTTGGCGAAATGAAAGAAATTCTCAAACGGGTTTAAACTTACTCCAGTGTCGTACATTGTCACTGAGATCCATGCAGTGTCTCGAAAGTACGTGACCACTAACCATTTGCCTGCGGAAAATGTACGAGTTGTTAACTATTGGAGCCAGCTGGACCGTTTTTTTCTCTATGCCAGAATGATCCAGTAAGGAGGATGTTCTCCACTTTGACTTATCCAATAGACAGAAAACTTTTGCCACGTGTCGGCCCCAACTACTCCAGTTATTGTTTGAATTACCCATCTCTAGAGAAAAAGCTTTGTTACACTGTGGTTTTATATAGCTAAACTGAATCCGTATTTTTTTTATTTTCGGATGTCGAGCTTTTGTTTCGTCGTATTTCTGCGAATGGAAAAAGAAACTTAAAATCAAACTCTTGGATTTCGCAACATCGCATTGAGCAATTGTCATTTGCCAAAGGACAATGATTTCAGAATGAATCCAAGAGCAGATTCTTGGACATTTGCATCTAACGCAGAGAGAAAACAAAAATGCAAGCTTTTCCCTTTTTACAGTATTTGTTTTGGGATTTTATAGTCCAAATTATATTGCATGGACTGATCTGACAAACCTTTGGTTTCAGTTGTAAGAATGGAAAATCAGTATGCACAAGAGTCCATCACCCAAGAGTAAGATTTACCCAAATTGGTCTAGTCTCTCTCAGGTCCACCAGAGTCAGAAAGTTTTGAGAGAAAATAAACAATAAACCAAATGTTGTACCTAATTCAAACCCTTCGGGAATAAAACGTTTTGTTCCAGGTATTTCCACATCATTGAATTTTAAATGCTACATCATAGAGGAGCTCAGGCGCGCGAAGCGCGCCAGCGGTACACCATTGGTAAGATTTTTGGAAAATCTATCCATCGTGCAGGAAATTTTGGTTATGACGTCAGCGTACGCCCGCCCGCACGCCCGTATAGACTGTTGGGTTGGAGGTGAGGAAGCAGGACAGCCTCTGGGGACGGGAGTGTTCGGGCAATTTTTCTTGGCGGGAAGTCGCGTGGCAGCGTTGCATTTGGCAACCTCCATTTTTCTGGCGGGAAATCATATTTAATAGTGACGAGCAACGGGATAAAGAGCGGGAAAGAGCACTACAGAAGAGGCGACGAAATTTAATATATTTAAGCGAAAAAAAAAACTCGAGATAAATAGAGCGAAAGACAAAACACATATTTTGAACGGTTAGCTTTCAGGTAATGTTTTCCTTCTTAATGCATGCCTTGCTTTGTAAAACTCGCTAAAAAAACTAAGAAGGCCTAAAAACGTTTGCAATTGTTGACAGAGATTCTGGCATATTTCAACAATCACAAACCGCGTCGTCATTCAAGCCTACAGCAGACATCATTGCCGAGTTTTCTTGTCATCATGGACCTTTGTCATCCTCCGGCAATACTGGTCAAAGACAATAGAGTTCTTAATCCCAAGCCTCTATTTGACGTATTTGGAAGCGAGTTCAGGGGGTGCAAAACAAAACTTTTCAGTCCTCGGTACTCGGAATGGCCTCTATGTGAAAAAGGTCCATTGTTTATTTCTTCAGAAATATTAACCGAACTGTCGACGCCGTATAAATTATATATTAGATTGCAGTACATTTATCTGCAACAAGACGTTATCAAGGTAAGAGAGTGAATGCCCCATACAGGCTTTCTACCAAAGGTAATTAAGGAGGCTCGAAATAGTTTCTCCTTTTTTCAAACAAATAAACATATTCTGTTTTTAGATACAGCTAGGATAATCACATCAAGACAAAATTTGGCCAGGGTGTTAAGTACCCATCACAGATTTCTCACATTACATTTTCCTCCAAAATTACGTTACCATGGCAACGATATTTGGCATTTCTTTGAGCCTTAAAATCAAGATATATTGTCTTTTTTGAAAAACGGGACGGTGAAATCTTCCTATTCAGCGTTACCAGATAATGTTAGAAATAATCTCTAAAATATTTAAAATTCAACAAAATCTGTAGGTCCGTTTTTCAGAAAAATACGTTTTTTTGAAATGTGTCGTTGATTTCTTTTTTTACCTACACAATGTTTTTAAAATTTGAAAGACAATCGTTTTAAATAAATCAAAGCTAACATGCAAAAAATAAAAAAAAATGACCGTCTGGAAGCAGAGATATAAGCGAGTAAAGTTGCAAAATCAGGAAAAATGAGGGGGTTACAAGATCGGCATTTACGCATGCGTCACCCGCTCATTTAAGTGCACGCGTGAGTAAAGCTACAAGCCAACACAAACGGATTTTAAGTGACCATTAAACCGTGTGTGTACAATTTTCGTTGTTTTCGTGAATAGGAGATGTCTATTTATATTCCATATGTATAGGAATTAGAAAAAAGGTCAGCGAAGTTAGCGGTATTTGTTTATTTCTGGTGACCCACTTTGATCGTGAGATGACGCGAGCAGCTTTTGGAATTGCCTGTGTGGCGGCTTACGCGCACGCAATCAGCTGAAAACCCTTTCGAGCCTCCTTAAGTTATTTTAAACATAGTACCCAGGTCTTCCACGGATGTTACTCGTGCGTTGCGTGGATGTTTTCTTGGAGGATATTTTTATGTTTCGTTTCTTTTCGTTTCAAAGTGAAGGAAAACCTCCATGGCAACAACGCCGGACACAGCGTCGATTAAAAAACGATTTTATATTCAACCCACGAATCTAGAATCGTTCAGTTTGTCTACCACTGTCAGAAATATCCCAAACAGAATATGTGAGACAGCTTCAAAAGAAAAGAAATTCTAAAAATTGTAGTTCACGTTTTCTCGAATATGCAAAATGTGGTCACTTCACGTTGTTGTTTTGTAAAGAATGGCAAAGAAAGGAACAAAGAATTATAAGCCACGCTTACTCAGCCATTGTTGTTGCCGTTGGCTTGCCGTTGAGGTTTGCTTATTAATAGAGAGATTAAGCATGACGTTTACGGCCAACGACAAACGGGAAACGACAGGCTCCTGCTTGTCATAAAAGCGTGAAAATTAGCTCATTTTAACTTGTCTCGTTCCTTTGAGAAGTTGCTTGATATATGGAGCTGACAGGACAGAAATGAGCTAATATCAAGCAAGGTTCTTCCATCTTTGGCAAAACCCTAATTTCACTCCGACGTTTGCAGTTTGGCGTAAACGTCATGCTTAATCTTTCTAATCCCTAAAACCGGACAAACGGCAAAATGATGAACAGCCAAAGAGTGCAAAGCAAACGAAGGCCCAGCCGAACAAAAAGACAGCTGACAGTACAGAAAACATCTCTGCTCTGAAGCATCTTTTGAAAATCAAAACATAAAAACGACTTTTCACCAAATTTCTCGCCATTTCTCTCAGGTAGATTCGAGAAAGTCGCTTGGGCAGTCCACGCATCGCGCGAATAACATCCTCGGAAGAACTGGTCACCACGTCTAAAAATAACTTAAGAGGGATTGAATGTGGGAGAATGTTTTAACACATATTAAATGAAAGGTGTTACAATTGAACCCACTGGGAACTCGGAAAAATCCGAGCCCCAGATGGGATTCGAACCCACGACCCTCCGTGATCTAGTACGGATGCTCTAACCACTGAGCTACTAAGAGGGATTAGCGGGAATTACTAAGAGGGATTACCTTGGGTATAAGGCCTATATGGGGGATTCGCTCTCTCACCTTGATAATCTCTTGAGCAAAGTTATCCCCCTCAGGACCCCACTCTTCCATGGATGAGACGAAAATTGACCCATTACGAAAACCACCGATCTGTGGAATGGGCCCGAATTATCGCGTCACTGTCCAGCCCACTGTAGTTAAACATTTTGATGAAATTCCTTTCCCATGGGCTTAAGGTGTACAAAACGACCTCAACAATGGAAAAATACGTTTTCAGCATTTATCTCTGTTTTCTTAGGCAATCACACAAAAACTTATAGGAAAAAACCTGTTGTGAACTCTCCCCCTTTTCCTATAATGTCTAGAATAATCTTCATTCTCAAGTCTTTTCCGAGAGTTTTTCCACTATTACACAGCGTTCCATATGCGCTCAGTTCTGCTGTTACCTCTTAAGAATTTGAACTATTTACAAGCGAAAGCGGGCGGGGCAAAGACACGTAAATTCCCGCCGGTGCGCATTCCACAGATCAGTGGTTTTCGTAGTAATTAGTTTCCAATCTCTCGCATGTTTCCACATAGGCTCACCACTTTATTGAAAATTCGACGCGCGTTAATTCGGGACACTTTCACGCATTTTTATCCTCCCAGAGCAGAGTTTTCCTGAGGACATCATTAAGTCTAGTGAGGGAAAAAGTCTTACGGGATGCAGCTTCTGCCTCGTCCAATATCCGGGCCGTAATATTTTAGTTTTAAGCTAAACGAGTGTCAACAAGGGGCTCGGGCTTACACGGCAATACTCGATATGAAGGATATTGTGGGCTCTGCTTTAGGAGGTGCAAGTCTTTCGCCTAAGAGAATACGTTCGTGGTGAGTGAAAATGAAAGCGTTTTTTCGACTAGGCGAAAGACTTAGAAAATTTACTGTAAATTGAAGATTTCTGTATTTCGCCGCTTCCAACGTTGTTTACATCCGGGACGTTCAACCACTTGACCAACTAACAAGATTTCTTCCGAACGTGAGTCTTCATTGATTTTTACCATTTTTCGATCTTACAATTGAAGCCATTCTAGGCTACTTGTTTTAAAGATGTAATGATTTACAACTCACGTTTCAAAGAATAACAAAATCGATTCCATGAGAACCGATAACAAAGTCCACATGTTTGCCTTGATGAGACTTGCCAGGATTTCATGATTCTAGTAAAGCTACCTTCTCGCACTTCATAGACTCTAAAAAATCAAATGTTAAATAAGACCTAGAGAATACACATGTTAAAAACAGACTTTCTCGCTTTCAATACTTTCTTTTCGATCGTCACGCAATATTTCTCATCACTTTTCGATGAGAACAGCATGCATGCTGTCTGTACATCGCACTTTCAGTGATAAAATGTAATTTCTGACGATTGAAAGACGGAATGAATTAGTCAGAAATTTATATTCTGACGGCAGGATGGACAGGCTCGCGGGGTG
>NC_090888.1:32478997-32496497 GCF_036669925.1 Montipora capricornis | reverse complement strand
TTGTTCCGATTGCGATTCGCCAAGGATAGAGTTAATTCAATTAAAAGCTAGCAGAGCGAGGTTTTGATCCTCGGACACTACGGCGGCTGTGATGGTCAAAACTCACACTCATGATTCAGGGGCTATAATCGCACAAAAAAACTGCCAATTGGAGGGGTAGAATCGCACTGCCACGAGTAGGGGTCAAAACGCAAAAACTGCTAACAGTAGGGGTCGAAACGCAATTTGCTACAAGTAGGGGTTAAATCGCACAAAACTCCCACGAGTAGGGGGATAAACGTAAAGAATATTCAATCGAGCCCCATTTGGGGGCATAATTGCATTAAAAATAAAATTAGTTAAAATGAATGGTCAATTCTTCAATCAACTGTTTTTTTTTCTCACTGATCTGTTCAAGAGCGGCTTCTTTATCATTGTTAGCATATCTTGCCATTGTCTTATATCTTTTTCCCAAGATTTTATTGTCGAAATAGAAAAACTTGTCATTTTCGTTGTCTTTGATTTTTATTTTGTCATCTAATTTGGCAATTCGCTCTTCCAACTGTTTTTGATTTTCTATCTCCACTTTAAACACGACCTTTTTTGGTTTCAAAGGATTTGCTTTTACATTTAGCAATAATTTGCCATATTTTTCTGCATATTCTTGTATGTAAGCATTTTCTATTTTTTCCAAACTTTTCTTGTCGTTTGTTGGAGCTTTGACCACGAGCTCAATCACAGGCTTTTTCTTCCTGTATTTATATATTTGGCTTTTGCTGTCCTTCAAATGACGACTTAATCGTGTTGCCAGGTCCTCGCATGTTGATCCAATGTAAACCTTATCATCAACCAGCACCTTGTATATTTTGCCTTCAGAATACAGACTGTTAAATTTGGCATTGGTTAATTCTAATACTGGCATATCACGAATTTTGTATTTGTAGTTCAAATCTTTGTTGACAAGATGAATGTATTTGAATTTAGTGGTTCTGCTCAAAGCAGTATACAATAATTTTTTGTCCATTTTTTCCACATCATAAATATTGTAAGGTTCATTGATATCTGCTCCTTGGCATTTATGTACAGTTACACAAAAACTTGGAATGAAACACTGAGAAAATGTTTTCATGTCGAACTCCTTGCCATCAATCCATATTGAGTCTTCCGAAATACTTTCAATCGTAAATTCCATTGTATTGAATATTTCACGATCTTTTAAATTTTCAGTTGCAATTACAGGCATGTCAACACACACTTTGTATTCTTCTTTCTTGTCATTGTATTTGAACACAACATTTTCATGTTTTTTGCCTTCCACAAACTTATCACAACAACGCGTATTGACTTCAATTCTGGTTTTGTTCAAATAACATATATTTTTGTATAATTCAGTGACAGGAGAAAAGTTTTTTGCTAATTTACCTTTTTTCAAAAACTGGTCAAGTACAGTGTGTGTTTTTTTGTCATAGCGGGAAGAACCTTCAATGTATTCCATTGTTACAATTTTTGGGCACATTTGTCTGACAGACATTGATCTTAGATAGTCATAACTTATTCTGCTCCCTGATTCGACAGGAGAACATTGATTTGGATCGCCAAACATGTAAACCTTGATGCCATACAACACAAAGGCTTTGTAAATCAGTGTTATCCACTTGTTAGGTACCATTGAAAATTCATCGATGAATATGGTTTTGTCTTCCAAGCTTTTTAGATTTGTTTCAGATGAGAAACCGTTCCATTCACAAAAATAAGAATCAAATGTATGACAAATAGCGTCAGGATCAATTTCGTTTTTTTCTGCACATATTTTAATTTCTTCAACAAATGACTGAAAGTTTTTGTTTCTTCTACTCATCTTAACCGGTAATCCTTTAAACGGTCCACTAGAAACGCATCCCATATTTCTCAATCTGTCTTTGACGTTCTGGACAGCTTTATTCGTAAAACTTAACACAATAGGCTTGTCAGTTTTCATTACCATTTTACACATTTTAGTTGTTTTGCCAGAACCAGCTTGCCCGTTATACATACGACCTTCTCCTTTTACAGCTTTGTAACTGTCAAAATCCATATTTTCTCTGTAATGACGCTCAAAATAGCACAAAGGAGTGTCTGTTATGTATGCTTTACCAATGTTTTTTACATCAAACACAACATCCTTTTTATTTTTCAACGCAGGTCTTGGATTGGTGATGAATATGCCATCTGTATTGTAAGCATACAACGCACTCTTTTCACCATAGCATTTGCGTATCAGCTTCAAACATTCCAATATTGCCTGAGAAACGACAAATCTGTTTACACTTGTATGGTCTGAAAACATTCGTTAGCATTTTTGTTCTTTAATCAAGTAGATTTCATTGAAGCTGTCAATTATGATATTGCGCCCGTCCTTGATGCCTTGTGTCCAACAAGCCATTGCTGTATCATACTCAACACATGTAAAACCTGAGTTAATCCTGTTGTATTTTCTTCCAAGATCACCAATGAAACTGTTTGCCAATTGTTTGGCTTTGTCTTCAGGAAATGTTTCAAACACATATTTCAAAAATGGCTTGAATGTACTTGGCTTGAGAGCTTTATTGGAAACAATCTTGTATTTGATTTGCTTTTCAGACATTGTTAGTTCATCGACCAAATATGACACCAAATCTCCACTGTAAAACCCAGCTTCGATTTTTAAAGGTGTGTCATAATTATACAACACAGTTTCTTCAATATAAAATTCGCCACATTTTCTAAGATCGCTTCTGCAATGAAACGGTTCTACTACGTCATGTATGCTATAAACAGGAATTGCTGTTCCATTGTTGAGCAAAACATTCGGATACGATTTGGATATGTCAATGTTGACCACATCATCTGGAATATCTTCTGTTGTACACCATTGTAACGCTCTTGGATAATAATCATCAAGCATTTCACGAGTTTGCACATTATACGTAGATGTAGGTAAATAACCACACAATTGTTTGAATAAGGCAGAAGCCAATCCCGTGAAAGTTTGATTAACCCATATAAAATCATGAGTCTTGTACAAACTATGCAATATATCGCAAATTGATTTCCTGTTGTCGTATTCGTCGTTCAAGAGAAACATGTTGTTCCGGTGATCTATGAAACCATCTAATATCCCATTGTTGTTCCAATGCAAGTACTCCACATAATAACAAGTGGAATGTATGTATGCATCAATGGCCTCCATCATTTTAACATCTTCGGGCAAAACGATAATGTTGTCTTTTTTATCTAATTCGTATATATCATCTAACCTGTCCAGTTTATGCACAAATTCGTGTTTTCTGGACCATTTCATTTCAGTCATGTATTTTAACAAGTCATTGCAGCCTCCTTGGTTTGCTTTGGCTGCTGTGAGTTTCAATTTTTCGTCTGTAATGGGATAACAATGATGGTCTTTGACAATGTAGACCAGTGAAACATCACAATTGTGCTTATTAGTATGTGATTTGAATTTCCTGTATGTGCTATCATAAGCATGAATAGACACATTTGAATGGCAACTCTTGGCCCAATCGATCAATTTTTTTGTTGTCATTCTTGGTGGATCCGCACAATATTTGAAGATCTCATTTTTCAATTTTTTATAATCATATGTTTTAAAACCTCTTTTGCCGCGAACCTGATCCCAAACATAATCAATCACACAACTGTCTGAACCATACGATTTTGGTTTTCTTTGTTTGCTCAACAAATATGACTCTAATTTCAAACCAGCCATAAAATGATGAGCAAAAAATTGCGGGTTGTGTGTTATTACTTTGCCTCCAATTCTGGTTATCACTTCGGCTGACGAAGGCTCGAAGTTGTTTTCCAATAATGTGTACATGAAAAATTTGTACATGTCTTTGAGACTCAACTCAGGTACATCCATTTGAAATGGACCAAATGTTTTATTTGTGATCCCTCCGTGCATCAGATTTTTGATTGTGAGAAATACTGTGACAGAAACACGCTCACGTCTTCCTCCCATTTTATTGATCCGCTGTTCAAACAATGTCGCAAATGACGAGCTTTTTCTCACAAATGGACCAGCCATACTGATTTCTTGTCTTCTGTATTTACTAAGTGAAGCATTTTTTTTGTCATACACTATTTTTTCCCTCATACTATTGCTTGAGATATTTTTTCTCATATATAATAACTATAGATAATATTTCTTTAAGTCAAAATTGGGTGCGTTTGAAGTTGAACACATACCGGAGTATGTATTTAACTGTGTCAAAGATAAGTGAACAAATTATTTATTGCTGTTTTCATGTTAGTCATAAATATAACCCGTATTATATGTAAAAGCATTTTTGAAATGTTTCTTTGTTTTAAGATGACAATGTTTTCCAGCAAGAGAGTAGTTTTTGCCATTGTTGCATATTTCGCAGTACCATTCTTTGTGCAACATGTAGTCGGTTTTCTTTTTTCTTCTTTCTTCATCAGTGTAAAATCTTGGACGGCCGAATTGCTTTTGATCTTTCATATAATATACCTATATATTTTATTTTTATATGGTTTCAATCAGAATCATCTTCAGAATCATCTTCAGAATCATCTTCAGATTTATTTGGTTTGTATTTGCTGAAAGCTTGTTTTATCTGTTGCAACATGTCGTCGTTTATGTCATCGGGATCCATTACAAAGATTTTTTTTCCATCTGTTACCATGACCATTAATTTTTTATTGAAATGCACCAATTTCAATTTAACGGGTGGATGAATGACAGACAACACATCGGAATAAATCAAATCTTCCAAAAAGACTTTCAACGAAGGATCACGAATTACATGGGACATTAAAGCATTGAATAATGATTTTGAGTTCATACTATATGTTTAGATTTTATTCTTATATATTTTGCGCTTGTATCAATTTCAATGGTGCCAAAAAATCACGGTATCTTTGAAACTCTCTGAACAAAAAATCCATTTTGGAATCAATTATTTGAAACATTTTGTCGATTTCTTTCTTTGGTCCTCCTGTTTCCAATGCTTTCAACAATAATGGCAACCCTTTGGAATTAACATAATGCATGTAATCCGCGTTTCTCACTATTATATCGCAAATCATTTCTGTGACTACTTTTCTTACAGCCATTGTTTCTACTATTTGGCTTCCTCTGAATGTCATATACTAATTGTTTACATTTCTTTTCAACAAATTGTTTTTATAATTCTTCATCATTGTCAGACGACTCAGATTCTTGCGAACTTGAGCAACTTTCTTCAGATATACTTTCTTGCGATGGCGTCCAATCGGAATCTGAACCAGAGTCTTGATCGCTTTCATAATAAAAACCAAACTTTTCTTCATTTTCAAACTTGTCCATATAATATAAGTATATATTTTTATTTTTTATAAGTATTTATGCGCGTTTGTTTCACCACAATTCATATGTTTTCAATGTCTTTCAATGGTATCCAACTGTTGAATTCATCACTGTATCCCTTCCATTTTACCAAAGCTTGTTTCTTTTTATAGTCCCTCCGAATTACTTTGTCAATACGGAAAATATCCTGCTTTGCTTTTAATAATTCAGGTTCATAAAAACTCCCTTGAATATCTTCACCTCTGAGATCTTTTAGTTTGTATGTTATTGGATCAGTGTATTGGATCTTATCAACTGTAAACACTTCTTCAGTCCAATTTGGTGTATAACCCTTGTCGAACACATTCCGTTTATACTTGGATATTCGAACCTGGTCACCTGTTTTGAATTTAGGTTTCTGTTTTAATGGCTCCATATCACCATATAGATTGAAGTAAACGGTTCCTTCATTGCTCTTTTTGCTAGCTTCTGCAGGTGTCATCTTTATGCTTGAATGTTTTGTATTATTATACTGTTTCACTAGTTTGGACAGCATATCGAGATACATTGTATTACCTTGAACTGTGAACTGCTTCCACATTTTGGACTTGATTGTTCTATTCCACCTTTCAACCACTGAGGATTTCTCTTCATTTTCAGTGGAGTACATATGTATCCCATTTTTGTCTAACAAGTCCTTCAAGTGTTTGTTATAGAACTCCTTTCCCTTATCAACCCATAAATATTGTGGTCTTCTGCCTTCCCTGAATATTGTTTTGAATGCTTCAGTAACGGATTCACCTTTCTTATCCTTCAATGGGACAATCCAACCGTATTTGCTGAAAACATCAATGACCATTAAAAGATATCGGTAACCTTTATTCCATTTACTAAACTGTTGCATTTCAACTAGATCACTTGCCCATATTTCATCAATATGATTTACGATTACACGCCGCCGAGTAAAGTTGCGTCTTATAGATGCATGTAATTCATCTGCTAATTTTTCTTGCCAGTTTTCTTTACCCGACGGCTTTTTCCGTTTTTTGAAACTCCAAGACCTAGTTTCTGCTTTGTATTGATAACATTTCTTGCCAACCAATGCCCCCATTGTCTTTCATTATACGGTACGTTGTCTAAAGCTTGAACCATTTTCCTATCTGCTTTGTTTTTACATTTCCTGTCATCCTTGCAGACGGAATAATCAACATCGTGTTGCATTGCTATTGCATCAGTTTTGCCAGTGGGCATATCATATATTTCCAATATTTGACCAGTTTTTGGGTCATACTTCAGTTGATTTTCTAAATCATTATAAGGTCCTGTGTAATGATGCCCAGGTAATGTCCATCCGCCTTTTGGTTTCGGTAATTTACCAATAGCTTTGTGAATATCAAGAGCACCACCATCAAGATCTTTTCTGTTAGTTGTGTATTTTTTATTTGGTCTTATTTTTGTCGACAATTGATCGAGAGCTTCGGAACCGACTTTATGAAGTAGAGGGTTCATTTTTCTCAAACCATAATCGATTGCTTTTTTCTGCAATTTAGGGTCTCTCATTAATTCGGAACCATAATATCTTCCCATTTCAACGGCTTTTTTGCCAAGATAAGGTACTCCTTTAGTTAAAAATAATTCTGTTCCTGTATTAGCAATATCACTGAGTAAGCCCGCTCCCAACGGGCTGTTCAGTTTCCCTGTTTTTTGACAAATTTGGTCTTTGTAATACCACATTCAGCACAAGTGCAAAAGAACATTAGTCTACCATTTTTAGCTGTTTTGTAACCTGAAGGTTCAACACATTCGGTCACTTTCTTTTGTTTTACACAATATGATTTCATAATATATATAAGTTAGATATTTCTAAAATAATATTCGATAAATCTCTCATTTTTCATTGTATCATTTATGTCGAACACTTGTAATAAATCATAATACGAATTACCCTTATTCATTTCATTTAGAAAGTATAAACAGAAATACCCACAAGTTGTTGTTTGTATGTTTTGTATCTGATTGTTTTGATGTAACAAAGTCAGATTTTTCTTTTTGGCGTGATTTACAATCTCTTGAAAAGGTGGCATACCAAACGAATCAAAATAATTTATCACATTATCCTTAACATAAGTGGCTACCCAGTGAGATCCTGACATATAAGCTGGTTCCAGATTGTAAATAAATAACGCCTGTTTATGGTTATGTGGAACTTTTTCATCTCTTGACAGTACATCATTGATTGGTATGTTTAAATATTTACACCATTTTTTCAGATCGTGATTGGACATAGGTATGTTTTTGTGAAATTTTGGTTTTACAATATTGCCCCCAAAATGGGTATGCCATTGAATGGACTGTTTTTTCCCAATAGTAACCCTTGTCCTTTTTTGGTCGAGGATGTTTTTTTTTTTCTACCATTACCAGTCACATATGGCGGATAACTATAAAATGGAGGGGGCATTCCCATTCTAGGTGCACCTGTACCATCCTTTTTCGATGAAGGTGGTCTACCTACCCTCGGTGCTCCTCTTCCCGTTAGCTTTTTGACAAGATTCAAAGCCAAAGGTATGCCAATGCTAGCTAACAAAGTGCCTAAAAATCCACCTGATTGTGTTTTAGTCGGTGTTATTTTAACGCCAGATCCTGTTTGAGCCGCATTCATTATGTCTCTTTGCTGTTTTGTAGTGAACATGTTCAGATATGGCATTAGTTTATTGATCGCATTGAAAGGTATCATCATGGGTAATGGCATAGCACCACCTTTTTGACCAGATCCTAACAATTTTTTAGCTCCGGCTTCTGCTAAACCACCAAGAGCACTCAACCCAAGGGTTTTACCAATTGCTGGAAGAGCTCTCATACCAAGTGACAATACGGTGCTCAAAAGACTTCCGCCTACTTGTTTTCTGATATTGGTCTTAGCAAGCTTAATGTCCATTCCTTTGTTCAATTGTCGATTTTTTTGCAATCGTTTTTTCACCATTGCTGGAACATAAAGAGTGTCGTTTCCATTAAGAGAATCATTTGTCAGTCTTAGAACAATTGTTTCCCTTTTATGGTAAGCATTACTCAGATTCTTTTTTTGATTATCTGACAGTCTTACGTTTATTTGATGAAGTTCAGTCATATAATATATGTTACATAATTCCAGTCACAAAACATATACAAATAAATATGTGTCATTCATGGGATTAAACTATAACCAATTCATTACCCACCTTGTCAATAACAACCGACTCTTCGTACAATACAACTGCATGGACATTGAAATCTGCTGCACTACTGGCACTTATTTTATACCTGAAAATCAACTGTTTAGGGTCTCTTGTTACTTTCTCTGCTTGATATGAGAGATCAAAATAGATCAGTGAATACAGGCTGTTATAATTGGCAAGATTCAACTGGGTTCCGGTGTTGTAATCATTTTTTCGCATTGCATAAGACATGAGATCATTGAATATTCTCACTTTGCTTTCACTGTCATATTCTGTTTCTGGGTAGAAAACACCATTGCCATATTCGAGTCTGCATGTTGTTAAATAACTGTTTGCGTCTGCTGCATTTAGTTTGAAGGTATCAAGTATATATGGATTTTGAGTTGCAACTCTGGTTTTAGCCCGTTGTAGATAAACAAAAATTGCTTTGACATTGTCAATGCTGGAAGAAATCTGAAAAAAACCACTGACTCTAGCAGGTGCTGACACTGCATATAGTTCACGCTGATATGTCCATTTGTGCTCTTTCATGAAAGAGCTTACAAATTTGTCGTACATACTGTCTTTTGGTGTTAATTTTGGAACCCATAGTAGAAATCTGTTAATCACTACTCTTCCGGCATCTGCTGCTGCTGCCCTATTGATGAGTTCATTGTCGTTCTGGAGATTCAAATTAAATTGTAACTGCATAGGAACCAACATTTTATCCTGCAACTCTTCAAAAAAACTGTAACGATTGAGAGGTATGATCAAATTCACATCTTTTGCTCCTCCCGTTCCATCATCGTTGGCAGCTTGTGTAAGCACTCTTCTCGATTCATATCCTGAATTAGTATTGGCTGTCGTATCATTTGTGTCTAAATACCAAAAACTGTTTTTACCGACTGATCTGCTGTAATCATCAGAATATTCCAACAGATTCTTCACAAAAGTGACCTTATGTAGATTGTCAGTATCATAAACAATTTTCCCAGCACTTTTAATCATCATATGTGCAATCAATGAATGAGATCCGTTTATCACCGTTATTCTATCGGCTGCTGCATAACCAGCTCCATCTGCTATTTTTTGTAACTGGAATTGAACCTCGAAATAAGCATTGTACCAATCATAGAAAGAACTCCGGTCGTTGATGGTGAATCTATAACCGTTCTTTTCTTGATGTTGATTATTTCCAGGGGCTCTAATTACATCATCAAGTTGGAAACGCACCAACTCATTTCTTTGCAATAATTCACTTGTTCTAAAAGCCATTTATACTATTGTATTATATAATTTTGCTGTCATGTTATTTATTTGAAAAATCTACGCCTTCTTCCAGATCCGGATATCAATCTATTTAGTATCATGTCAGCGCTTTCATCTTGCTGTTTCTGTTCAATGGGCAAGGATGGAACAATTGCTTTTTGTGTTGGTGTTGTGGCTCCTTTTCTCAAATTTTCTTAATTTTTCATTATTAGGTCTCCTGACTTTTCTGCCACCGTCTTGCCAATTTTATCACCTGCATGGGAAACCCCTGATTCTAATGCCTTCTTGGCTAATGGCTTGGCGAATTTCTTGAAAACAGATGATGCCACACTCTTTAACGGTTTGAAAATGTTGTCTAAGATAAGCCCAGACCCTTTGTGTTGAAATACAAATTTACCAAGTTTTGGATGGTAAAACCTCTTAAATTCATACGGTTTCATTATACTGTTACATTAGATACTTTTTAAAATCAGCGAAAAAGACGTATCCGCTCCATTTAGATCCACTAATCTTCTTTTTCCATCTGTTATCATGATTCTGATTGATGAAATTGTAGTTTTGTTCACAGGATTAAATGTAACTCTTTGTGGTTCGAGGGTGAAGGAGTAACTTGGTTTTAGTACACTAGTTGAGAATGAATAAATAATGTCTGTTTCTTCACCGTCAACTAAACTTTCGTTTACCAAATCGCAATGAATATTGAGTACGTCTGTGTCTTGACTGAGATTTGGCACTCTTGGTCCAATATGCGTTCCACTTGCTAATATCTTTTTGTCGAAACCGATCAGTTCATTAAAATCACTTGCTCTTAAATTAAGTTGGTAATTTGCAGCTAATGTAACCGTGACTCTGAATGTTGTTTCGTTGAATTCAAGAGTTATCGGATACGTTTCGCCAGTTTTCGTTAGATTTTTAATATATGTATTAAAGTCTGTATAATTCCATACCCCAGCCGGAAAGGTAATGTCCTTAAAAGTTGAACCATTATCGGAGCTGTATTTGATTAATTGATTTTTGTACCCAGCATTGACATTGAACCAAGTGAATGACATGTTAATGACTCTGTTAAGACCGATAACGTATTGCTTATTATTGTCTAGAGTTACAGGTCTGGTGAAATTTGTTGTAAAATCTTCTGGTTTATTATCCCCTTTATTTTTCACACTGTAAGATGATAAAACTATCTCTCGTTCCATTATATAATGAAGTTACATTAAATTTGGAAATATTGTTTGTATAATTTACCATATTGTGATTTGTTAATTGTTGTCATTTTCAATAATGTGTCCAATATAGAAACACCCATATTTCGCATGTCAATGCTTGTATTACCAGCCAATATCTCACCAATGATTAAATCCAATTTTTTTATGAGTTCTTTCGGTTTGTTGAAAAATATCACATTACCACCTTTTTGTTTTTTCCTACCAGAACCTTCCATTGTTTTCATTTTGTTTTGATAATGTTTTATGTATTCATTCAGAGTTCTCATAGCGCGATCCACTCTTTTGTTTTCCTCTTGCCTATCAGCTTCCGTTATATTCCCACTTTTGTATTGCTTTGTAACGTTTCCTTTGTAGGCTTTCAATTGATTTCTTTTAAATTTAGCCGCATTGACAATCTTGTTGAGATATTTTTTGTTTTTTCGTTCAGTCATTTCTTGTTGATTTATTACCTTTTCAACAGAATCATAATTTGGTATACCAAGATCACCTAATATCTCATTTTCCATATCTTCTTCATCCATTCCATAATCGATCGCATCGTCATCATCATATTCTGGTGGTAATTCTGGTTCTTCAGGAAAGTACTTAGGATCAACATACATCTCTTTTTTTCCTTCCAGAAGATCTTGTAAAGATTCTTCATATGTTGGTGGTTTTGGCACCAGTTGTTTTTCTTGCTGTGGCAAAACAGGTTGTTCAAATAGATCACCAAGATTCATATCTGGAACTTCATCCTCTATATCAATGCCGTAATCAGGAACTTCTCCTTTCTTCAGTGGTCGTTTTTTCCTTGGCAACCTTAAAGCCTGATTACTATCAATAACATCATCTAATTTACTTGTAATTGGTTGGAATACTTTTGAAAATCCCTGTTGACTGGTCTTCTGATCAATATCATGCTTTGTAATTGCATTATGGACATAATTGATCTTATCCCCTAATTCAGATTTACTCTTTGCGAGTTCTTTCCACTTAAGTAAACTCATTTTTGTTATATTATTACTTTACATAAAAATGGAAATTCATATATAAAAAATAACGTTTTACACTATGTTGAACACCATGTTGAACACCATGTTAAACACCATATTATCGAAACAATATACCCATATGATATAAAAATGAAGATACCTAATTATGATACTGGCGACGATGTTGTCACAAACTTCACACAACTACATGATTTTATGCCTGATCGATGCTTCCGCATGCTCATTTGTGGACCTTCTGGTTCGGGAAAAACAAACACAGTGATGCATATGATTCACAATCTGTTGTATTTTGATAAAATATACCTTTATGCAAAAAACTTAGAGCAGTCAAAGTATCGGAATCTCATGAAAGAGTTCGAACCATGGAGTGAAGAAGCTGGTTATGATATCATTGAAGCAAGCAATGATAAAATAATTCCTGTAAAAAATCTCAATGGTGACAATCAAAAAATTGTGATATTCGACGATTTCGTATGTGATAAAAACCAAAAACCATTAGTTGACTATTTTATACAGGGGAGACATAAAAACTGCTGTGCCATATATTTGAGTCAAAGCTACTATAAGACACCAAAAGATATTAGATTAAACTGCTCACATTTTGCCATTTATGATTTTCCGAGTACTAATGAAAAAAGTCTCATATGTCGTGAAAACAATGTCTCAAAACAATTATACGAGAAAGCAACTAGAGACCCTTTCAGTTTCATATATATTGACAAACCTGAGAGACAAGTAAAGAAGAATTTTGATGAAACAATATAAATCAATTGTATATGAGTTACTCAAATGGTAAATTACCTGAAGACACTTATTCACATGAAAAAGTCATTGAAATAGTGAAAGGATTGCCTGGTGTTGGTTTTAAACTAACAGATGACGGTGATTATGATATGCAGAATAAAAAACTGAGAAATTTAGATTCACCTCAAACGAATGACGATGCAACTACTAAGAGTTATGTTGATAAAGAGGTTTCTGGGTGTTTAAAAATAGATGGGAGCAATGCAATGACTGGCGCCCTTAATATGGATAATAGACGGGTTGAGAATATCGCTCCTGCTAGACATGGCCACAGTGACGCTGTCAGTAGTGAGCATTTGCATAGTTTTTACATGGTGCTCAATACTGACGATGGTAAAATAGAATTGCAAAATCCAATCGACATGAAAAATCAAAGAATCTTAGGAGTGAAAGATCCAATATTGCATTCAGACGCTTCCAATAAATTTTACGTCGACAGCTCTTTTAATTTTAAAGCCGACAAAACGGAGCTGGCTAATTATTTGAAAAAAGATGGAAGTATTTCCGTAACTGGCAATTTTGACTTTGGAAATAATAAAATCAGCAATCTTGCTGAAGGCACTGGCAATTCTGACGCTGTTACAAAACACCAATTACAAACTGGTTTATCAACCAAACCCAATACAAATCGGGTTGTGCTCCGTGATGGTTCGCAGGACATGACTGGAAATTTAAATATGTCACAAAAAAAGATCGTCAATCTTGCTAATCCGACAGGTAGAAATGATGCCACTGGAAAAGGTTACGTTGATCGATTATTTTTAGATTCACTTCGTTTAGACGGATTCTCTAAAATGACTGGAAATTTGGATATGAACAATAAACGAATAATCAATATAGCCGACCCAACAGGAAACACTGACGCTGTAAATAAACGATACCTTGAAACACATATAGGTGACATGAGTGATTATTTGCAAATAGACGGTTCAAATTCCATGATAGCAGATTTAAATATGAGTACAAATTTCATTGAAAATTTAAAAGATCCTGAAAAAAAATTCGGTAGTGATGAGGGAAAAAATCAAGCAATGAGTTACAAGTTCTTTACCGACAACTTTCTCCAAACAAACCAATACGGTGAAGTAAGTATGTTAGACCGGCGTTTTTACAACATTGGGATTCCTAATGCTGGTGATCAAATATTTGATCGTAATTATGGAGATGGGAGATATTTACAAAAAGATGGATCGTCAGCCATGACGGGAGACCTCAATATGAACAATCAACGAATAACAAATCTCGGAAGAGCCACACATAATCAAGATGCCATTACTTTGAAGCAAGTAAATGATGCTTTTTCAACTGTAAGTACCGAAAATAATCGATATACAGACCAAAAAATAGCGGAGAGTCTTATAAGCACACATCAAAACCGCAAAAATGTACTAGCCTATGCTATGGATGATGGAGAATTCACTGAAGATTATGGACTACAGGACGTGAATTTAATCACCTATAACGACTCACCTCATAAAACCAACAAAAAAGCGTTCTCTTTAAAGGTTCAAAAAACAAATGATGGTTCTAGTCTGTTCAAAGGAAGGTTTGATTTCAATTTGTTTAAGTTGATACGTGACAATATGAGTGATGATTACACTGTTTGTATTGAAGTGTATTTCGAAAAAGATGGTAGATATGATGTAGAATTTGATTCTTTTAATATAACATTTGAAAAACTGAATATGAATATTGATAAATCATACACAATAAAAATCAATACCGATCATAAATATTATCGAGGTGTATTGAATCTTTCTCCAGACGGCATATCTCCATCAATTCAAAGAAGGTTATATGTCAATGTTCAGAGCAGTTTTGACAACCTTAGTCCTAGTCTATTACCTTTACATGTTCTGATTTATGGAATCAAAGATGAAGCAAAAAACAATCTCGATTTTACCATATATGATTATGAAAAGGCTTTCGAGGTTGCAAACAATCAACTCCAAATGCATGTACCAATTAATATGAATGGCAACAAGATTTCGGGTTTGTCTGCATCAATAATCGACAGTGTTTTACCGGCTTTCATATGGGGGTATACTGCTGAAGCAATCAATTCATGCGACTTTTTGACAATATATGGAGACATTATGAAGTTCAATGAAATTTACATAAGTTCAATACAACTGCATTCCAAAGAAACTTATTCATTAGTAAGCAATCATCGTTTAGTCATCCAAACAAACACATCGGCGATTTACAATATTTCTTTTACAACCAAAACTATTACTGTTAATGTTAATAGATATTTTCGAAACGTAAATTATATCAGAATAAATTTTTCGGACGGAAAAAATAAGAGATTCAAATTCGTAATCCGATATAAAACTTCAACAATTGAAAATAATATGACACAATGATATATGACATTATATGTTGAACAATCAGACGGCAGTCATCTTCTAGACGAAAATGGAAATAAAATAGAATATACCATAGACTATCATTCAAGTTCAGAAGATTGGACTTTCGATACCACATTTTCAATAAATGATGATGGTCATGTGGAAACTGACAAAAATGTCATCGCAAAAGCTGCTGAAAACGACAACCATGTTGTCATAAAAAAACAACTCGATTTGAAGTTAGACAGATCGACTTTTATTATTTCGAACAGTCTACCTGGTATACCAGTGTTAGACAAAATCAGCATTGCATTAATTCCAGCTTTATCAGTAGTCACAGCCGATTCAAATGATAGAGTTAGTTCATGGATTGATCCTGTGAATAATATCGATTTTTCACAATCAACCAATTCAAAAAAGCCTCTTTTTCTACGGGATTCAACAAAAAAACTGTTTTTTGTACGTTTTGATGGTAGTGATGACTATTTGGAAAAAAAATCATTTGATGTTTCTGAAATAGCGGGTAGTTCTGGTAACAAATGTACAGTAATACTGGTTGTCAAAACAAAAGCGATAACTAATCAATCACAGTTTCAATGGGGGCGTGGAGCCGTCAGATTCGGTATGCATATACCATGGGGAGATGGTGCAGTCTATATCGATTTTGGTTCATCATCAAATGGCCGACTTAATATGCCTTCTTTGACGAGTCTCTCTGGTGATATCGAGGTGTGGACGATCCGTGTTAATCAGACAAATATGGAACTTTTTAGAGGTGTTTCAACAGTGACTCCGATTAAAACAAAAACAATTTCTGCTACTCTTACAGGTTCAGCTCAAGAAATGTTTATTGGATGTCAGGTTCATGATAATGGCACTGCTATAAATTTCTGTGAAATGGATTTATATGCTTTCGCTGTTTGGGCCAAATCTCTGTCTGATAATGAATTAAAAAATATGTTCAGGTTCATTCAAAATCATTTTGATTTGTGATGTGGTTTTTCAAAATATATAACTCAATATATATGTATATCGACAATTTATTACGATTTGTGGAATATAGTTTTCAAGAAGCAAAAGAAAAACATCCATGCATTAATGACAAAATATTAAAATCGGCACTTGTTTATCAATACCTGCACTGTTTCTATTTTAAAAGAGACATGTCTATGAATGAGATTCTTGAACTCAATGATGGTGAAATTGGTCTTCTTGGACCAGGTAGTGGCTGTCTAACATGGTTACTTGAAAAGATCTTCGGTTGGATTGATATATTAAATTCACATAGTGTATTACATGATGCTTCCGGGAGGTTTTATGACCACCATAAGCTCGGTAGAGGTTACACTTATGCTATTTCAGAAAAATACACAACTAAACTGATTAAAAGATCACCTTTTTGTGGTCAAGTCAGTGGTATACTATATTGTCTATGCAGACGATTAACAATCTAAACCATATATATGACAGATCGAAAAAAGAGAATATTTAGCTGGAACCATATTTCAGACAAACTCTCAGAAGATCAGGTCGACGAACTAAAGAGCTATTATAAGGCATACCATAGAAAGTGTTGGGCTTACAAGCAAGCTGTGAAACGTTACAAAAAATTAAAACTGTTAGGAAACACTGTTTCTGTCATAACTGGTACTGGTGGAATTATTAGTGCTGTTGTAACTGGTGGTATAGCCCTAGTAGCAATAAGCACTTGTGCTTTGTTAATCAAGTCTTACATGGATTTCCAATCACTGGATCTTAAAATACAAAATTGTACATACGCATACCAAAGTTATCAGCATCTTTTGAATTCGATAAAAGACATGTTGAGAAGCGGTGATTTTCAACCATCGTTTCACACAGAATTAAAAAATGTAGATGATTTTGTGACTGATGTTTGTCCTAGTGTTGACAAGTTCTACGCTAAATACAATGACAAATTCATTCCTTAACTATTTCATTAATTCGGTCTGATGCCAATGACAGCATGTCTTGCCAATATCGTTTATAACTTTCAAGTGTCTTTTTAGACTTTGATGTCTTGACCTTTTCATAAGGAAGATCAACCATTTTAAATATTTGTTTTAAAATGAAATTTATGTTAATCATACGCTTTCTATCAATGTTAACATCTTTCACAACTTCCCCGATAGCCGCAAAAATTCGAATTATTTTATCCATATTTTTTACAGAAATCTGGAAACCATTTTTTACAGCTATATTATTCATTATGTTTTCTATATGATATTTTCTTTGGTAAACACTTTTACGATGGAATCTATGCTTATTTGAGTGAAAATCAACAAATTCTATCAGTGGTTCATAGCCATTAACTGTCCCACATTTTTTACAAACTAGCATATTGTTATCA
>NC_090888.1:32441497-32466497 GCF_036669925.1 Montipora capricornis | reverse complement strand
TAGATGGTACAACAGGTTTCAGTGGTTGGTGTAGCTGATGATAAAAATCACGCGTCTTACATGTAACAATATCCGTGGGAGGATGGCCTGGGTTCGGGTTAACAATACTAAAAACGGGTTGTAAGGTGGGTTGATTCCGTGTTTCGCTCGTGCTGATCTGGTGGCACCATTCTTTTGGTAATGCGTCGAGAAGATCATTTAGCTCACGTGCCGTTGTGGATAATGGACGGTATCCGGAGTGATGGTCTGATATCAGCTCGTGGATGGCCGAGGCTCGCAAGAAACCAGGAACAATTTCGTAACAAATATCTTTGATCTGGATAATTCCGGCTTTGATCCAATCTCCATATATCATAGTCCTATTCCTGGAAGTAATCAAGCCATTCAGAAATAGAGGTTCTTTTAGGATGTCCGAGACAGATACTGGGGTCTGGGAACGTGTACGATACTGGCTATGCTTGTACCAGGCTCTGAGCAGCTCCTGATGAAAGAATGGAATGTCTCTGTTGATGTTCTGCAAAGAATAATTCAGGGCTAAGGTCATTTTACCGAGCTTCATATTGGCTACACGGAGAAAATGAGCTGTGAAATTCTTCCAGTGAGCATCTTCTGTTGTGAGCAGCCGCTTCAAAGTGTTCATTCGGAATGCTTGAATTTTAGTTTCCAGGCGAGGGATGTTAAAACCGCCCTCGCTGAGAGGTTGAGCGAGAATGTCCCTATTGACAAGCGGATGTTTGTTGTTCCAGAAGAAACCATAGATGGCTTGTTCAATCTGCGCACAGGCCCAAGATGGTACAGAGAGGGATATAACATTATACCACAATGTAGAAGTAAGGAGACTATTAATTAAAAGGAAAGGTTACGTTTTATGCAAACGTTGGCCGTGTAGCACTTATATTTTAAACAGAGTTAACTGAATAGAGTGTAATGTGAAGTGCTGATTTCAATCCCATATGAACCATGTGAGCGTTATCCCTACAGATGGAAATGGGCCCACACAAGGACAGAGAAAAACTCTGACCAGGGTGGGAATTAAACCCACGACCTTCGGGTTAGATCTCCGCCGCTCTACCGACTGAGCTACAAGGTCAGACGGGAGCAGGCCGTGGGAAGTGAAGATGTTAAAGTCACGGCAATGAACATGTACAAGTACAAGGAAAGGTTACGTTTTATGCTAACGCCGGCCGTGTAGCACTTATATTTTAAACAGAGTTAACTGAATAGAGTGTAATGTGAAGTGCTGATTTCAATCCCATATGAATCATGTGAGCGTTAGCCCTACAGATGGAAATGGGCCCACACAAGGACAGAGAAAAACTCTGACCAGGGTGGGCTGTCCACTCTGTCCTTGTGTGGGCCCATTTCCATCTGTAGGGCTAACGCTCACATGGTTCATATGGGATTGAAATCAGCACTTCACATTACACTCTATTCAGTTAACTTTATTAATTAAAAGGGCTCTTCCCTTGAGGCTTAGATCTCTGTGCCGCCACACTCCGATCACATTATTAATTTTCTGAATCTTCGTTTCCCAGTTTATCTGAGAACAGTCCACGTTGCCAAAATACTGGCCCAGGATCTTTTCCGGGATGAAGTCATTGTACCAGTCGAAATCGTGTAGCTGCTCTGTACGCTGTGAAAAAGCTCCACACCATAATCCCTTACACTTGCCCTTGTTAATTTTGGCCCCAGAGGCACGCTCATAGCAGTCAAAAACGGAAAAACTTTCTATGATGGAGTCATCATCTGTTACAAGTAAAGTGGTATCATCAGCAAACTGGGAAAGTTTAAGCTCCGTATTGGAGTTGGGAGGGATGATCCCATGTATTCTAGGGTTTTTCCTGATGTTCACCGCCAATGTTTCAGCCGACAAGACATACAAGGGCATGGACAAGGGACATCCTTGCCTTAGTCCTCTCTCCAAGCCAATAAAAGCTGTGAACCAACCATTAGTTTTAACAGAGCTAGAGACTGAGTTATATATGACTTGGATCCATCTCAAGAAACTGGGTCCGAAACCAAAACGCTCGAGCGTCTTAAACAGGAAGCCGTGCGCAACGCGGTCAAAAGCTTTCAGCTGATCCACGGAGATCAAGGCGAGCGGGACATTCTCTTCGTTAGCATACGTGATAACATCATGCAAAAGGCGCGTGTTGTCATTTATTGTGCGACCTTTAATGGAGGCAGTCTGATCCGAATGGACAATAAGGGGAAGTACTTTATGAAGCCTATTAGCAAGCGCCTTGGTTAAAATCTTTTAATCCGACGTCAGTAGTGTAATTGGCCTCCAGTTCTTAAGCAGTGTTCGATCTCCCTTTTTAAACAATAACGTAATTATCCCACGTCGTTGAGAGACCGAAAGGCGCCCGGCCAGAAAGGCGTAATAGAAGACACGTGTCAGACTGTTGCCAAACAGAGGCCAAAAATGCTTGTAAAAGTTTGACGTCAAACCATCTATTCCAGGCGATTTATCGTTTTCCATCGAAAGAGCAGCTATTCGAAGCTCTTCCTCAGAAAGCTCTCCCTCACACAATTCGCACGCATCATCAGGCAATCTTGGCAATGCATCGTTCAGAAACACCTCCTGAGCCTCTTCATCACTCTCTTCCACGGAATAGAGCTTTTTATAAAACGCATAAGACTCTGACAGTAATCCCTTTGTATCAGATACAGTATCCAAGCTCTCCTTTGTAAGAACTCGAATGGTCTGGTCTGCTCTACGGCTTTTCTCCAGCGAAAAGAAGTAACGTGTACTTCTCTCTCCCTCTTCGATGAAACGAGCCTTTGTTCGAACCTTAATGGCCTCAAGATCCACCAACTCCAACTGCCTAAGCTTTTCTTTTGCTGAGAGGTAGCGTTCTATGTCACGAGTTGTGCCATTTACAGCCTGTTCTTGCAAACGATCCAGTTCGCGTTCCAGCTTAAAACGTTCATGCCCCTGCAACTTACGACGGATCTTCGCGCGCCTTATTGCAATAACTTTAAACTCCTGTTTTGCCCTGTCCCACCATTTGAGCGGATCATCAAAATCATCCAACTTGCTCTGCCAGCAACCCCAAAAACGTTCCACATCAGCTTGGAACAGAGGATCTTTTAAAAGATCATTGTTAAAGTGCCAATAGCCCGGGCCACGCTTTATCTGGTCAAAATCAAAAGTCAAGCAAATACAATCGTGGTCAGAATGAGCATAGGGTGTAATATCTACAGAAGTAACAAATTGATCCACTGTTTTACTCGTCAAAAAGAAGTCAATACGCGTCCGTATAACGGAATTATCCAAAGCACTCTTCCCAGTCCAGGTAAAATTCCGTTCATTTCTATGGCGAAACCTCCATATATCACACAAGCCATAACGCATATTTATAGTGTTCAGAGAAGCGACTGCAGAATTTCTCGGGTTTGGATTCCCCCCAAGTTTATCAAGTTTTGCTTCCATGATGCAGTTGAAGTCACCACCTACAATGTTGTCAAATTCACTTGAAAGAAATCGATCCAAGACCGTAAAAAAAGCTCGTCGCTCAGTATCTGTATTGGGCGCGTAAACATTGACTATGTTCAAAGTGTGATCATCAATATCTAACAAAATATTCACAATGCGACCCTCATTATCACCTTTTACATGCCTTGTTGAGTGCTCAAGGCGCAAATGGATTAAAATGCCAACACCTCGCGAATTTTCCGTCCCATGGGCGAAAAAACTGTCACCATCCCACTCTCGCTTGATTTGAATTTCAAGATCTTCAGACCAATACGTCTCCTGTAAACAAATAATATCAAACCTTTTCCGAATAAAATATTGGAAAGCTAATTTTCGTCGATCAGGAGAGCGTAAGCCCCGGGCATTAATACTTGCCAAAATGGTCATTACGGCTAACCAGAGAAGGGCGATAGATAACAAACGAGCCATTACGACGAATCAGATAATGTTTTTCCATTATCTACTACTTTTTTACCGATGAGTTTCTCCGTTCGAGGTTTTGCACAGCTTACATTTGGCACAGGGTTTATTCTTTGCCTACGGCGCACCGTAACAAAGCCGGATTCAGAGTCCGAGTGCTGCCTTTTACAACCTTGAACGTTTTCTTCAGAATCCATATCTTCAACATCGTTTCCAGCCACAGCTATTTTCTCCGAATCCACAGAAATCCCTTTACTACTTGATTTTTCTTTTCCTGATATTTCAACACTCGTAGAATCATCTCCACTTTTAACATTATCCGAGTTCACTTCGATTACCGATTCGCGCTTTTCACAGATATATGACATATGTCCGTATTCTTTACAAATTACGCATTTAACTTCGGGACATCGTTTTCTCGTATGACCAACTTGATGGCACTGACTACAAATGGGCTGTTGGTTGTCATGTATCACTCTACACCATTCACCACCGATTCGAAGTGAATAAGGAATAGAAGGCTTCGTTAACAACATCTTTATCAAACGATTACCATTTTCTAAACCCGCTAGATCGTGATCCTTTTTATATTTTAAACGTATGACTTCACTTTTAATATCACCGTACTCCTTTAAGGCCTCTTTAACATCTTCATCGAGAATGTAGGATCGCAAATTCATAATGCTAACATTTGTAAATTTACCGTGCGGTGGATGACAAGAAATGTGACTCTCTTCGACATCAAAACCCTCCTCGAATAAAGTTTTCACATCCTCAGCATCTTCTACTTCAACAAGAAATTCTCCGGCACCCAGATCTTGAAACACAACGATTCTTGACTTAATTCCATTCTCGATGGCTAGTTTAAGCTGCCTTAAACTCGAATGATATGGAATCTTAAACACGACGCTTCGACCTTTACGGTCCGCCATTACGGCCAACAGAACTGCAAGAACAACAGCAAACTCCTTTGGACGCCAATAAACAATCAAAACGTTCGCAGAAGCAATGTATAAACTAGCAAGTAACCAGAGAGTAGCAAACTTCCAAAGCGCTCAGAAATAACCACGGAGCTAAATGACAACCCCTTGACTACTCGTAGCTCCTCCATCGCCTTAACCTCTCGGCCAAGACTACCGTACTTGTAAGGAAGGTAGGAAACGGTTGTAGGGCGGCCTACATCAAGAGCCCCTAAAAGAAACCTGTCCGTTAACACAAGGAAAAGGGTCAGGCAACTGTTTAGAGCCAGGAAATCTCACTGCAAGACCCTAACAAAAGCCGTGTTGCGACGTCCTGATGGTAGGGGATAGATTTGACAGCTGTCTTACATAGTACTTCTTCCTCTTAATTTGAGCAGTAAAGGATATGGATGCTTCTCAAAACGATTCTCATCTCAATTCCAACCTGGGCTTATGAGAGGCCACGTAGTCGGCAGGATTCGAACCTGCGCGGGAAAATCCCAATGGATTTCGAGTCCATCGCCTTAACCACTCGGCCACGACTACCTCGTGGGGCGTTTCTAGTCATCGATCCCCAGTTTGGTTTATATCTATGGAAATGATGAGCTCAATTTAAAATTGTAGTGAGGCACTTAGCAGAGCGAGGTTTTGATCCTCGGACATCTGGGTTATGGGCCTAGCACGCTTCCACTGCGCCACTCTGCTGCACCGGTCACAAGCGCTTGACACGTTTACAGAAGCAAAGAAGTCACAGACACGCGCACAAGAGGACACACTATAATGTAAGCCAGTTACCTAAATCTGAAGTGCGAAGTCGTGAAAAAATGAGATCAAGGCCTGCTTGCACAGATCGACACGACACCAAGCAGTGTGACATGAGCACCTTGCAGAACATAATTTGACTCCCCCTGCCTTGTCTCAGGCCAGGTTTGAGCAAGGAGATTTCATGCAAAATGAAACCGTTGTCGTAGTCGGTAGGATTCGAACCTACGCGGGGAGACCTCAATGGATTTCTAGTCCATCGCCTTAACCACTCGGCCACGACTACCAAATCAGCACAAGCGAAAGTAGCATTTCGCCGAAGAAATGCGGTTTATCCGTTAATGGTATGTAACAAGTGTGGCAACAACCAAGAACAGCATGCATGCTGTCTGTACATCGCACTTTCAGTGATAAAATGTAATTTCTGACCATTGAAAGACGGAATGAATTAGTCAGAAATTTATATTCTGACGGCAGGATGGACAGGCTCGCGGGGTGTCACAGAACTAGTTAAGGGTATTTCACAGTTTCGGCGGGAGACTTAGGTCATTCTAGGTCAGTTGGTCTGCCTGTCTGTTTACTTTTTTGTTATGTGCTGTTTTAACTATTTTCACCCTTTCCTCGGGCTTTTGTGCTGCTGCATTAGATGAGGAATACGTTTCCACATGTTTTTTGTCCACGTCTAAAGCCTGGGGTGGTTTTTCAGTGGATTTTCGTATCTGGCGTAGCACAACCTCTATGAGATTATATTTCAGTTTAGTTATTGTAGTAGAGTTGTCTTGCATACATACATACATACATACATACATACATTTATTTGATAAGTAGGTTTAAGTAAGCAACTTTACAGCTGATGTGGACCTACTACTACTAAGTCTAAATAAGAAAATAGAAATTTACAATACAATTGTCATCTAGCAGAAAAATAATATACAATAAAATTTATTTATTGTATAGTAGGATACTTATTGTATAGTAGGATTGTCTTGCATTTTTACGGCTGACTGACACATCCTAAATAAACTTTCACTCGAAGCTCGTTGTAGTGTAGTCAGAATGTAACCTATTGTGTTAATAAATTACAGTTGGACAAGGAGAAACCTACAGATCACTTTCATGCTACGTGATAGCTTCTTAAATGGACCAGTTTCGATATATCAAAATTCAGTCCGGAACAAAAGACATAATCTAGACGCTCTGGGGAATAAATGAAAGGAATTGTATGAGTTTATTCCCCAGAGCCTCGAGATGATGCCGTTTGTTTTGGACTGAATTTTAATTTATCGAAATTGGTCTATTGTTCCGATTGCGATTCGCCAAGGATAGAGTTAATTCAATTAAAAACTAGCAGAGCGAGGTTTTGATCCTCGGACCTCTGGGTTATGGGCCCAGCACGCTCCCACTGCGCCACTCAGCTACTTTTTGACGAATGTAAGATTTAACCTAGCAATACTGGTGGCACAATAGTAACACAAACAAAACAACAGATCACAACGCAGCGGACTGTGTTCGGAGCTGATGGATGCCCCAAGGAGTGAAATTTTCTGTGTGTTTACTTTTTTATCATGTGCGGTTTAACAATTATTCCATGAGCGTGTGTTGGATATGAGATGGTAAATAGCCAACAAGGCGCGTAGCGCCCAGTTGGCTATAACCAGTCTCATATCCAACAAGCGCGAAAACTTCAAAAGTTTGGAAGAACGAAATACCAGCGAAAAAAGTGAGAAAATCCAAGCGGAATCGGAAAAACTTGATGAAGATGTTATGTTGTGTAACACCTGATGTTTAGACTGCACCAAACTCATCACTAAAACATTTCTTACCTTTTCGCGTATTTCTAAACGTCTGAATTGATCCGAACTTTCCACACAAAAAAAGTTTTTTATTTTGCTTTATTTAGAGAGAAATTTCGTTTTCCGGCAAAAGCAATTTTAGCTTAGCAACGCTTAGCGCTATCAATTGCCATATAAGGTCAATCTAAGGTATATCAGCTGATAACCGAGATTTAGTAGACCCATCAGAGCACGAGAAAAGCTCAAAAATTCAATAAAGGTACGACCCAAAGCAATCGGTGTTCCCTGGGTTCCCTTTCCACCACCTCACTTACGTTTCCCTACTTAGGCCATTTTTCTTTGTTACTCAAAAAAAGGTTCGCCATTTCATTAAACGCCATTGGAAGGAGAGGAAGAGAACGCATTTTAATGCAAAACACCGTAAAGCTGAGAGAAATAGAGCTGGAGACAAAACACTTATTTACAACGGTTAGCTTTCAGTTCATGTTTTCTTTCTGAATGCTGCTTAATACATGCATCGCTGCCTCAAATATTTTGTAAACCTCCCTAAAAAAACGAAGATGGCCTGAAAACGTTTGCAATTCTGTTTTGACAGAGATTCTGGCATATTTCAACAATCACACACCACGTTGCCATTCAAGCATACAGCAGACGTCATTGGCGAGTTTTCTTGTCATCATTGTCTATTTCGTCAGACATATTACGGCCGTTTATACGAGAGAAAATAAGCCGCGGCGTACATAAGACGCGAACACCCCGTATAAATGGTACAAAATCTACCTTCACGGCTCTCTCAAGCCGCGGATTATCCTGGCCTGGGAGTTTATACTCGTATAAATAGTTCCTTTTGTGTGTTATGTACGCCGCGGCCAGAGTAAGCCGCGGCTTCTAAACGGCCCTATTATATCCGAACTCTCGGCGCCGTAAAAATTTATATTGGATTGCAGTACATTTATCTCCAACGAATGCACTTGTAAGCAATGTTTGGGACAGTTTAGGTTCTTTTCGGCCAGATAGGACTTACAAAGAAGGTTTGATAAGCTCGAACCTGCGATTTTCGGTAAAATCTCCAACAGAGATTGAGTTGTAACAATTGTTTGTCTAGTTTGTAATGCGGTTTTGTGGCCGGCTATGGTTGCTTATTTTAGAACTGAATCCATCCTTTCTGTGGAGACTGTTTCGATTTGAGGGCTTTTTATGTCAAATGGATGTTCAGTCGTGACTGTGTAATTGCAGCTGAGTAAGCGAATTACTACACTTTAGCTTGACTTTTAAATTAGTAATTTTTGCTGTTGTGTTAAACTGAAGAGAGAGGGTGAATTTGTTATCATACAAAACTGAAAATATTGTGAAGGATTGTGCAGGTAATTTCCGTTTTAGCTGCACAGGCTCCACCCAAGCTCATTATGAGGGAACGCCAACCAAAATATAAGGATTTGTATGGGAATCCCGATAAAAGAACTTACAAGATAATGTCACGAAAACTTAATTAAAAAGCCAAACCTTATTGCCATTGTGGGTCGCTTCCTTACTGTGCGGTTTTTTTCCAGAGTCTTTGTTTCTGGCTTCGTAACGAGTCTTTGTTTGTCTGACAAATTCTAGGGATCAAAATTAACCTTTTCGAAAATTTCAGCCAGAAAAAAGGCTCCCGAAAATTCTAGGTGACCTTTTCAGGGTAAAAATCCGTTAAAAATGAGCAATTATACCATTTTTCAGATGTTCGAAAATCCTAGGACAGGCAGGCAAGCAAAAAAATTTTACAACAAATGTTCCGAAAATTCTAGATCTCAAATCGTTTTCCGAACAGATAGTTTCCGAAAATTGACGTTGGGTGCCCCTGACCAAACCGAACTCAAAGGTCGCCGTTCCGTGTTCAAAATCTTCGAGGTTCTTTCCCATCGTTTTATCGTTTCGTTTGGGACCTTAACATCCGCCTGACGTTACTGGGAGGGCTTCAATGGCGCGGCCAGTGGATCGAAATGAAAGAAAAACCTTTGCCCTTGAATTCTACGGTAGAATTGTATCCGTGACAACAGTATAACCAAGGAAGATTAAACTCAATTTGGTAAGCTACTCAGGGGTGTGTAGTCTTGGTATTTTATTCTGACCGTTGACGACCGAGGAACTGATAATGGCTCAATTCGCGTCGAATCTGAAAAAGAAAAAAAAAAAACACACAGGGAGGAAGCGACCCACAATGGCAATAAGGCTAGGCTTTTTAATTGATAATTTTTTCGTAAAATTTTCTTCTATGGTCTTTTATCGGGATTCCCATACAAATCCCTATATTTAATGTTGGCTTTCCCTCACACTGAGCTTGGGACTTCTGTGTTAGTTGTTGATTTAAAAAATTGATGCGTATTGTTTGCAAGGCTTGTTTGTTTATCACTGCTGTCACCTCAGAGGTGTTTGATCACTGTAAACTGTATACAGTACACTAATGATGATTAATTTTGTACTTAATGCAGAAGCATAATTATTTTCATATACACTATACTGGTTTCTGGGGCTAAAAACGGGAACTCCGCTCTTAGGCTTAGCTAAATCTATATATCATATTATTAGCAATCAACCACTGTCAATGATTTCTTGTTTGTTCAATATAGTACCCAGATCTTGTTCATTCGCATATGAGAAAACTTTGAAAATGTAACGGTTACTTTTAATTCTCGAGTGTATGAAAATGTAGACAAGCATACCAAACGTCAAGTTAATATAAAATACACTTTTAAAAAAATTGTATCTTCCCTGTTTGTATTTTATTCTTAATTCAGTTAGTTAATTAAATGTTAATCTGCTTTTGAGCAACTGGGCCCTGGTCCATATCGTGCTGATAAGATTAGTTTAGTAAAGAATGAATGTAATAAATAAATAAATAAATAAATCTTGAAATATAGAATAAATAAAGAAATAAATAAATTTCTAACAGTTCATGTGTACAGTGACGTGTACAGTGATTTTAGCGTGAGCTGGCGCGTGTTTGTGCCGTTCAGAAATGACTTTGCGCAGCTCTCTTTCACTATAGACTTTTCCATAATGGCGGCCCGATAAAATATTCTTTTGTTTTAATGCTGATAAGCCTTTCTAGCCTCGCTGCAATGCGCAAAATTCAAAAGAATGTGTTAACATAAATACAATAGAATATAAAATCGGTTGCCATTTATGAAAGTGGTCTATGTGTTGGTTAAGGACGTTCGCGCCAATTGTTTGTGCGCATCCTTACTGCAAATGCACACGCCACGTCATACACGAGCTAAGTACTAAAAATAAATGATAGGGCAAAAGGCCATTGCTATAGCTTTGCCTTGATTTAACGGTCTTGGACGTTCGGTGACCCCCTATTTTTCTTTTCAGAAACGGATTTTATTTACAATTACCTCCACGTTGTCCAAAAATGAACAAAAAATCAATGTGGGAAGTTAAAAAAATTTCAAGATTTCTGCTCACGGGACATCGAATCCTGCCATCTTGCGTGAAACTGTGGTCGCTAAATGCGAACTTGATCTTTAAGGAACCTCACCAGTTGACTAAATTCACTTAATAAGTCCACTTAAACAATATTTGGCAGAGAAGATTTCACTTCAAAGATTTAATTGCAATATATTTGGGTTTACAGACACTGGCCTTATTCGCTAACGAAGCCCGATTTTGTCACATTTTGGGTGTTTTTCCGGGCATGTTCTCTCCAAAACGAAGTCGGTGACCCCCCTTTTTATTTTACATTTCTGACATAACTAACTCATCATCTTACAGTGGTAAAAATTTCAGAAAACAATCAATGTTGAAAAATTTTCGCACGAACGTCCTTAAGTGTTGGTTTTGTTTAATTGTTGTTCCCAGATCCTTTTGATTAGCTCCATGGCCAAAGGGATCGCAGGGATTGCAGCTCTCGCAGCTCTGGGAACAAGAATGGTCAATTCCCCGTTTTTAGGACAGCCTGTTTTCAATTTCATCAAAGGTGAGTAAAGCTTGAGATTATTTTGTAACGTTATGTGATACACAAATATGTCATACGTAGATATTAATCGTTAGAGTGAGTCCGCACCAAGTTTGACCACTGTTCTGAAGAATGTTAATTTATCGAAGTGGACACCTTTGCAGCGTACAATTCTTTGCAGCAGTCGCCAAGTGTGTTTAAAGTGATGCCTAGTTTTCGGTACTGTGGTTCTATTTTCGGTTATCGAAGCAAAATTCGCAAACGAAACAATATTAATGTCACCCTGTTAATCGCCATGACTTTAAAATACACAGACCATTTTAGTTTCTACGGATACGGCGGCCATTTTGAAATCCATTGTTTTCCAATTGCTATTGTGGGAATCTAAGGGGGCAAATAAGTGTGCATTTGCCCCCTTGGAATCCATAATAGTTATTTGAAACAATGGATTTCAAAATGGCCGCCATATCCGTATTATAAAATGGTCTTACGTTATGCGCCCATTCTTTGGGTCTTCAATGTAACACGATTTGTATCGAGGAATGGCCTACTAGTACTGTACTGGCTAAGCCTCTTTTTTCACTTTGCTTGGTGAATTGTCGGCATGTTTAATTTACCAGAAGGGGGAAGTGGGATGTGGAAAGATTCACATTGCTACTGTAGACACAGGGGTACCCATTGGGAAGGCAGCATCCTTGTCTCTTTCAGTGCAAGACCACTGTTAATGAATTCAGTGCAAGAACGAAGTTGTTATTTCAGTCCTTGACCTACTGAAGTCTGATAGGCTAATACATCTTATTATGTTCAGAGGGCAAAGAACTTCAAAATCTATGTTATGCAAACTGATGTCCAATAATTATTTGCACAGCACTTTTGGTCATAGCTTACATGTATCAACCATTAAACAAAGACTTTGTGAGTGAGAAAAGTGACAATGTTGAAACTGGTATCATGATACAGTACCTTGGAGAATAATGGCCTTTGTAAGTTGCATGCCTGGCACTTTCGAAGAATATGGTGTTACTTTTTTTAAAATGCCTTCCTTCTTAGTAATAGTTCCTCACTACAAATATGCCCCGGTTTGAATATCATGCCTTTTCTGTAATGAACCTTATAACTTTCATTGCAAAATACCATTATTTTTAAGGTTCTAAGCTATGAAATTAAACTAAATGATGCTGCATTTAATTCCATGTGGAATAGGGAAACTGTATTTTTTTATAATTTTTTGAAAATATATTCAGTTGATGCGTACACGTAGTATAAGCTGACTTTTTTGCAATCGTTTGCAGGCCACTACGAAGTCATTATTGAAAAGGTTGACTGTAATGAAATGAAAGTTGTGTACATGAAATCATTCACTATTTCATTGTGAATTACTTACATGTATACAAAATTATGTAGAAGTATGCAACCATGTTTCAAATAGCTGTTATTACAGTTGAGCCCACAGTACAGCAGTATTGGTTACAGAGTGCGCGAAAGCGAGGATTTTGGGTCAACATTTCCAGAGAATACAAGCACCATGTGTGAAAATTTCGAGATAAAATAATAGATATGAGTTCCTCTCCGGATTTTGCATTTTTTTCACAAGAGGTGAGGCTATGTTCGATCCTTCTTCCTGCTCTATTTTCATCCAGGGATAACAGTTTTTTCCACTCTAAAACATATGTAACGTTATTTTTTTTAGAGTTGTGAGTTACATAAAAAATGGAGGGGAAGACAATTTCACTGAGAGTTGGAAACACCCAACATCTGATACATAAAATAATGTTGATGTTTCTTCATTGAGCACAAGTTCTCCAAACACTCTTCCAACAGACTGCAAACTGGTGTTCATACAGAGGGCCGAATTTATACCGTTCTGGTTCACAATAATATTGAGACCATGATGAATTACTTTATTAAGAGAAAATCAGGAGACAATGAAGGCAATAAAGACTATAAGAAGTAAAATAGTAAGGCATTAATAATTTTGGACAATTCAAACAATGGTCATGTACAAACTTTTGAAGTTTTCACTAGTGAAAATGGAAACGTGATTTATATAAGATGTGAGTGTCTGCCAGAGATGAAAAAGAATTTGAAGTACAAGCTCAATGTTACCATGATAAATTCTGGAGAGCAAGCTGGTGAGATCACCTATGCTTGCAGTAGGTCATGCCCAGCAGGGAAAGGACCATTCGCCTCTTGTTAACACTTATCTGCTTTATGCTTTGCCGTTAAAGAGTTTGTAAGATTGAAGCAGAGGAGAGATTTTGCTACCTGTACTTAAAGGCTTCAAACTTGGAACCAGCCTCGGAAATTAAAATTGGAACCAAGATCTGTGTATGAAATCGACTTCAGTAAAATGATCTATGGTAAAGAGAATGCAGGGGCTACTTCATGACCCTAGACTGCCTTTATACAGAGACACTGAGAAAGCAAACCAAAACATGCTCGATAAAATCAGGGGGGCTAACTTAGAATGTGTTTTTTTCGACATTCTATCATGTGACAAGCATCCATCAAAGGTTTTAATGGCGATCACAATTACTACCACTGACATTTCACAACCCAAAGAACAACCAGTTTCACTGCATGCTAACAAAAAGAGGATCTTATGTGATTGAAAACAGTGGAATGTAGCATGTAGTCTTGCTCCATGTGTTCAAATCGTTTATTGTGTATTTTACTCTTGCACATTTGAAGGCAGAGCTCATTTAATCTCGGAAGGTACGTTTTCGAGTAAATATGCTAATTGCAAAAAGGTATTTATGAAACACGCAATGCAACCGTGCTTGTAAATTTAAGGTAAGCCTCTTAACTCTACAAAGCCCCTTCAGTGCTCGAAATTAACTTTTAGGTCTGGTCATCCACAGGACCAGTGGGCTTAGAATTTACTGGTCCCAGGAGCAAAGCTACTGGTCACTCTTTACATTTTTCCCGCATGTAGGTAATTTGTGTCTACAAGTAAATATATGCCAAACTCAGATCAAATAATTAAATGCAACCATATAGTATTTATTTAGTATTTTTTTAGTGGTACATAGCAATATAAGTTTATCACAATAATTTCATCCCGGTTACATGTACATGTAAGAGCTGCAACACACATGCAACAGCAGCAGTTTTATCATCTCCATTGCTTTCTTAGGCTTAGGCTTAGGTCATGGATCCTTTAAGCAAGGCCTTCGCATTCTTTGAGATGTTTGGTCCTCAGGACTTGGACCATTGAGGCAGATGTTCATGAGCATGTCAACAGTTTCAACATCAAGTGAGTTTCAATATTCCGATTTGAGTCTCCCCATACAAGAGAATCCCCTTTCACAGCAAGATGAGGACACTGCCATTGCCAGGCAAATTTCAACCACCATCAACACTTGAGAGAGATCAAGTTCATCCGGATGCACCTGAGTGAACACTGTAACCCAGAACTCAGCCTGACTTAAGTTTGTAATGGGTCTGTGGTCATAACAGTGCAGTTGAAGAGATAGCCACTGATCCTTTGCTACTTCCAAGTCGAAAGCATTGTTTCTGAGGACTACCTGAAAGTGCTGAGCCACAGTACCCAATTCTTCTTCTCCGTACAAACCTAGATCATTTCTATCCTTTGGCCAAGACTTATGATTACTGATAACACCACAAGCTTTTATTACTGGGGAACTGAAGTCTTCAAATCTTAAGGCTAGAAATTGCTTAGCTGCAATGATGATTGCTGCTTTGCTTTGCTCAAACAATCTGTCATCTGTGTTGTTCCTTGTAAGTCTGATCCCCTTGAACATTGTTCCATCCCCAACTTCTTCTTGAAAGGCAGCAATAATTATGTCTTCCAGGTCGTCTTCGCATGTTCTTTAAGGCTTGACTAGCTTGCTCAATTTCAGCTTTCACCTGTGAAATAGAGATAGCATCCTTCTGAAAAATAAGTGACATCTTTGATATTTCTTCTACCATGTCCCACAATAAATGAAGGTGAAGCTGGAATTTGTAAGCCTTGAGCTTCTCTGCCAAGTTTCTTCCCCGTCCTTGCATTTCTGCTGAAGAATCTCTAGCTTCTGCTGTGTGCTCAAAGTGAGAAACAATGCCTGGAAAGTTCTTTTGAAGCAGAACAGCTAAAGCACGCAGCAGATGGGGAACCCAGCGAGTTCCACTGGCTTTAGTTGGCTTTCCCACTTTGATTTCTGTTGCCTCTGCCATTTCTCTTTGTTCTCTCAAAGCCTTTGGGGAGTACTTGTAGTGTTTCCAACAACCATTTAAAAGCTCCTTGATGCTCATCATGGTTTCATTTGACTTCAGAGTGTCACTGAATGCCAGTTCTAAATTATATGCTACACAGTGAATCCCAATAACTTGAGGTGCATCTTGTTTTATTAATGATACTACACCACCAATCTTACCCATCATCACAGGTGCACTATCAGTACCTGTGCTCATCAATTTCTGCATCCACTGTGGGTCGATCTTATCCATAACAGACTTGATTGCCTTTAGAATTCCTGATGCCTTCGCATTTTCAACCTCTGCCAGCTCAACATAGCACGTTTTTGGAGCCCCACCTGATACAAATCTCACATACACTATTTCTTCTTCCAAACATGACACATCTGTTGCTCCATCTGCGATTATAGATATAAACTTAGCAGTACTTAAAGAATCTATGACATCTGCCCTGAAGGTATCAGAGACGTGTTTACAAAACTCTTTACAAGCGTGATCATTCATATATGTGTTTCCGAGGCTTAAGCCATTCTTTTTTTGCAATGAGCACAATTGTGGGAATATAGAAAATGGTAGTTTTAAATAAGCTATATAATATGCTGTGTTAAAAAGAAACTCCATTTTCTTTAAAGTTTCTTCATCAAATCTGCTCAATGCAGCAGGCAAGGGTCTTTCCTCCTTTGGTCTCTTGCTTGCTCATTTAGCTGCTGAGCTCATAGTGTGTCCTTCACTGGCCTCGTGTGCCTTTAAGCTGTCAGTTTGAAAGTTATTTGTTCCGATCCTCAGGGAATATTGCATGTTTTTTCCGTTTGGAAATTCCTTGCAAAACTCGCAAACCATTTTGTTTTCTTTTTCATCAAACTGGAGCCATTTGTACCTTTCTTTCCACGATTCCTGAAACTTCTGTGCTTTTTTGGTCGGAGCTGCAGCAGGCGTTGCAGGCGTCGTGTTAATTTCCTGATCTTGCTTTCCTCCAAAGAAAGGATTTAGTGAACTTTGAACTTGTTTTCGTTTGGACATTCTGACAAATTGTATTTTGAAAGAAAATATGCATGCAATCAAGATCGATCAAGTTGGGCAAACATGAAAAGCCGCCATATTGCATCCCACGATTCGACATTTCATTTCGGAGTAGAACCCAGACTTTTACCTGCCAAGAGAATGCCTAGCATTTTTTGCTCGTCGTTTTCGAAACGTTCGTTTTTGGAAGCAATTAATTATCGGAGAACTGTAACTTTACTCATCTGGAGGACTAGTGGCAAAAAAAACTACTCGTTTTGGACTAGTGGATGACCGTTAAGTTCGAGCACTGCCCTTCTAATAAGATCCCTCGCCAAGGGCTTTGAGGCCTGAAGCCAAGACCTAGGGCACTAGATATAATAGAGAAAAAAACTATCTCAAAGGAAACATTTATTTTACAAAAGGTGGCAGAAAATTAGTGAGCATTGCACACACAAAGAAAATCATGTCAATTAGGCCACTCTTAAACAGAGTTGTTGGAATAAAGTCCAAAATATGGTATTTCTTTATACGTTCAAATGCACATTCAACATGAATCCTTCGGGTTGCTAGCATTTCCTGTTCAGTAAACTGTCCTGATTGATTCATGAAGGGAGGAACATTCACCTTGACACCTTTTGAGGCTCTAACATTTCTTGAATATTGAACCCCCAATCTGCAATGACCTCATCTACTCGCTGTAATTATTCAATAAAACCAGATTAACTGGTTATTTCCTTATCAGAACTACAGCCACCATAGAGATCTGAAATTAAAAAAACACTGCCACTTATCGACCAATACCTTGACGGTATTGGGGTTCTTGGAAGTTGAGAAGGTAAGCTGTTGTACTTGTGGGTTACTTGGTTTCTCAATGTAGATCTCAGTTGCATTGATGATTATTACTGTTGTACCCTTGTACATGTTTCTGAAGCATGCAGGCTTGTGTAACTCAATGATTTGTCTGTCAGGGAAGATGTGTAGTTAGTTGAGGGTCTGGATGGGGGTGCCTCGAAAACACTAAACACTAAAATTTTTCCTTCTATAACATCAAACAGTTCAATTTCAGGCTGTTTAACATCTAACACTAAAAAATTCACTGTAACACTAAATTTGATACTTGTAAATGTAAGCGGAAATGGCTTTAAAAAGCGAAAGATACTAATCAAGACAAACGTGGACATTCGATATGGAATAATATCTACAATTGATTTACAGACTGTGTCATTTTGATTACAATTTTGCGTTTGTTCATTGTTTATGTTTCTATCATGGGAGAGTATTTCTCAGCAAAAGGGTACATTGTGCTCGACAATGAAATTTTCCTCTGTTGTTATTACACTTTTGCAATCTTTCATTTCAAAAATTTGTTTAATTAATCATCATCATGCTCCTTAAACCTACCGGGAAATAGGCTGTTGCGTCCTCACTAGCCAACCCTCTCGTTTCTTTGCACATGTATCAGCAGCAAGCCAGCCTTTGAATCTGAACTCCCTTTGCCTTCTCGGGCCCAAGGTAGAGCTATTTTCGGGTTTTCATTTAATTAACTCCGGATCACAGAGACATTCACAAGGTAATGCATATGCGCACACCCGATCGTGCAAACTCTGCAAGTCAAGGCGAAAATGAGCGCGAATGGTGTGACCAGACCTGGTGAGTCGGTGTCATATTCATCCTCTTGATCTGGCACTTCACCAGCAGCAACTTTTTCAACAGTGCTATCGTCCACAAACATGATGCTGGGTATGTGTGAGTCCCCATCATCATCTGTGACTTGCGGCATAATTTGTTCCATTCCTTCTTGACCTTCAACAGTTGAGTCGTCGTGGAACATTACTTTGGAATGAGGAGGTTGAGTGTAATACACTGCTGGTGGGAGAGCTCCGGCTTTGTCTTTTGTGGTTTCACTCCGCGCTGTTCTCTGCCTCACAGGATGATATTTGACCACCAACTCCTTCCTCGCTACTTCAATTGGAGGATCTATCCTTGCAGCTGTTGGAGGCTTCATCACTTCAACATCTGCCAACTCCATACTAGATGTTGGAACTGGATAAAACAATTTGCCATGTGTAAAGTATTTGGCGCTCCACTTTTGCAATTGTGCGAAAGTCTTGAGCATACAGTGTAAAGCTGTGAAAATCTCATTTTTGAAGTGGGAGACTGCATGAAGGTTTTCAACTATAGTGGTCAGTAACGTACGGAGGTCAATGTCACCAAGATAATCCTCATTTATGCTCTTCAAGTTATTCTGCAGTCGTGCCATACGTTGTTCGAGGAGTTCCAACAAGACCTGTGTTTTCTTTGATACAGTTCCTTTGAGACCAGTATGTTGCTGCTGCTTTTTTCATGTTGTAGTGCTGTTTAACCATATCAACTGTGCCTTTAATATATTCATTCACTGATGAAACATTGTTCACAGCATCTTGAAGGGATAGTGATACTGCATCTACACTTTGAGCACCATTTCCAAAACTGTCATACAGTTTTCCAAGGGTTTGAAGGAAGGACACTGCCAGTTAGAGGTGAAACTATTTTAACCATTCCAGCAGCTACATCCGACACAAAGATGGTATTCTCCAAACAGCATATTCCGTGGACTTGCGCAAAGGTGCAGGTTTCACCGCTAAGCGAACCATCAAATGCATTGACAGCGCATTGGGAACAAAGAGCCAACGCGTTTGAAAAAAAAAACCAAACGCATTTGCGAACTAGTTTTTTTTCAACGCGTTTGTCCTTCGTTATTCAATTTTGGCACCTTTACATTGTTGTTGGTATGTAAATTAAGGCAACAAAGCGACTGCAATTTTAGCGATGGAAAGTGAACAAAGCGTGATCAACTGACTATCAATCAATGCATAGTTGGAAAAGAAATCTTCAGGAACGAGAAAAGATGCGCTTGTTTAATCGGCTAGAAGAAATCCGCGTTATTGATTTGTCTCTCCTAATTTCTTGTATCAGATAAAACGCTTGATCGCGCTCGCTACACTAGCGAAATTATACTTCTACCGCACCAAAAACTAACACAATAAAATAATCTTAGAGCATTGGTTTTTTTTTAATAGCATGTTCCAATGAGAAAACATGTTAAGCGAAACTGCATCATGATCTTGATATAACATGCAGCTGCATATGCATGAATCAGTTTAAATCGTTGACGAGCTATCACGCAACAGATTCTCAAACGTTATAAAACTCTGAACTAACAATCGATCAACGATCGACATTCAGTCCAGACCAAAATTGTTTGTATGTGTTTTTCAGTGAGCTTCGATGGCTAGTTCACCACGTTGTTTGATCAGAGGGGAAATCTCTGTTTGTTATTTTTTGTTGACCTTTTGTGAAGTGGTGACCTTTGGTGTTGAATTCCTGCGTTGTCAAATTTTGCTTTCCAGAGATTATTACAAAGTTTCATGCTTTTATCACAAAAGTGAACAAAAAAAATAATACGTGCCGTCTGCACTTGGGGTAAAAAGGTTGCGTGACAACGAGTGAATTATTTATTCTTCTCCTCCACCCCGCGCACATTTACATAAACAGCCTTTGCAATGAAGTCCATTTTAACACAGCCTTTATTGGAGATCATTCTTACATCATTAATTTCTTGCTTGTCGAAGAGGGTTCTTACTTGTATATCTTAAAATTAATGGGTTCGTGCATATTTGACACTACGAAGAAAGGTATCGATTGCCACTTTACAATCCCTCCACTGACAGTCTCTTCCGCTAGCAGGAGCAGGGTAATACTTAAAAACGGCATCTTTAATTACATCCAGCCTCTCTGGATCAAGGAGCAGCTGCCCTCCCACCCCTCTGATGTTTCGGTTTTGCAGCTCCTCGGGTTTAAAAAGACAGCGGATGAGCTGCACTGCAAAATTTTTCGACGAAGATGCTTTGGCTCTCACTGCAAAAAGGTCTTCTTGTCTAATGGGTAAGGTTGACTGGTCTTCTGGTGAAGGCAGTGCTGTATTGTCTTCAAGCACTGAAAATTCTTCAAAAACTACTGGTTGCCGGCGTGTTATATTATGGATTTTCATTACGCTTGTCATTGAATCGTTTTTGGTCGCTTAAATGTTATTTTGTAATTTCAGTTTACATGACACGGCTGTGGGATGTGAAAAAATCCGAAAACATACACCTCTTTGATTTTAATAGGCCGCAACACGAACTTTGCATAGCCAGACAAAGAGACTTTCATTTTGTGACATTACTTTTCAAACGCATCATTGAACCTTTTGTGATGCAAATATTTCAGAAACTTAATGACTTTGGTGAACGCTTTTGCGTTTGCATTTGTTTTCAAGGCAAATGCAAACACGTTTGGTGGTTCGCTTATTTCTGAGCGGTACTGTAGTTCCAATTGAATAATCCTTTGGTGCTCATCATCCACACACAAAAGGATGTCCGTACTCGCCTCACAAATTGATGTTGGTTTTACTAAAGGCGTGTTAAGCTAGACGATTTCTGGGTTGTTAACTTGTGCAGCTAAGGCTTGTAAATGTGTCGCAAGTCACTTCTGAAGAATTGGCACTGTTCCCTCCTGTGGCAAGCTAAAATGACCCAGCCGTGAAAGTAGCTCTGCTCGCGATTTCAGGCCCTCCGGCTTTAAACATACTTTGCCTTCCAAGTCAATAACACGAATTGCCCCAGATCCTAGCTCAGAAACAAAAACCATACCGTTAGTAAAGCAAAAGGTCCCTTGCATCTTTGAATGTTTCTTTCCGTATTTGTACATCAACTGATTGATGCAAATGTAATTCCACGAGGCGAGTCTCTCTAGATTCGAAGTCATAGTCTAACACGAGCACTTTTCCTTGAGGCCCACTTTCAACTGCAGTGGATCTTTTGCATACCCCACTCTGATTGGTTTTCCAAAAGCGATACTTTTCTGTAACTATTGTGTACACAACCAAACTTATTCCTCTCAGTAATTCTAGTACCGAGGTGCTAGTAAGGCGCATGATCGGTTCTACAGCCATCCGAACTTTATGCCTTACACAGTCCAGGGTCAGCAATTTTCACAACTTCTTACACACATCAGGGCCAGCAGAATCAAGGAGTGTTCGAATTAGAACTAGACTACTCTTCGCACCCTCAAGATCAATGAACCAGTTGGCCCAGCAGCATTTCATACTCTTGCCAAGATGAACCACATCTGGCCGGGTGACATGAAGCGAACGTTCAGGAGGTAATGTGCCATCTTGGGCCAAAGAGTGTAGGTTTGACAACACCTTCTTGTTACACTCTTCGCAATCGGTAATAACCGTTGCAGCAAGAAACCTATTACACTTCAGTTCTTTTTCTAAACACCGGTCACAAGCCCTTAAGGAAGGAATGTGTGAGACCTGGCCATTTTGTTTGCAGGCTGCGCAAACAGATTTGAGCTTAACACACTCATCACAGCTGCTAAAGCAAGAGGGTGGGTCATTCGATACAATTTGACTGACAGAAGTCTGGATCTTCAAACACATTTGGCATGTTTGCAGGGTCTTAGCAGTGTCGTGTATAGATTTGAGCATTTCTTCACCAGTGACTGATTTCGGACGATAGTACACACCAACTGGAATTGATGAGCCGTTGTCCAATGATGTGCCTACGACCACTTTGGCGCTTGTTAAGAGCTTTTTTTCATTTGCTCTGGATCAGGAATAGAGTTGCTGCTGAAAATGTTTTGGTCTAACAATTCAGTTAGCCCAACCACCATTTTCTGAAGTGAATCATATTCTAGGCCAGGTTTTAATGCAGTTCCATCAATAGCTTGAGACAATGGAATAATGTTCAACTTATCTGTAGAAACAAGCGCTGACAAATCGGCCTCTCAATTAAAGGCAAAGGAATACAAAGACAATAGATGCGGTTTGATCACCCCACTGGCGGTAGTATAACCAGCTTGAAAGTGTTTTGACGAATTTGTTGACGGACCGCAAAGGTTGAAATCAGAAAATGTGTTGAATTCTTTCAGTCCCCCTCTCCCAGTTCCGAAGAAACCAGGCCCTCTCACAAAATTTTGTGCCCAACTACCTCCAAGATACTTGATCCCATGTGAAATCAGAAGTGGATTTAGGATCAACTAGAGCGAAAGATGTAGTGTTGTCAATAAATTTGTAGTATAGACAATCTTCCGGGAACTTTCCTTTCTCAAGAAGTTGATTGAGTTTCATAGCAACTGGATGGGCGTTCTCCACACACCTAGAAGAATAAAGGTACACAAACGTCTAAATGCACGAAGACCACTCACAGATCAGTGCTAACAATTTTTCAATTCTCATAAATTATAGTGCAACAACATTTTCTGCCCAATCGTAAGCAACCACTACAAAACTCAGAAGCTTAGAGTTGGGGCCAATAGAAACTACAGGATCAAACACAAATAGGTCATTCATCTAGTTACATAAACACTCACAAGTTAAAACATGTCAAGTCATCATCCAATCTCGTTACTTCCCGTACTTTCCAAAGTGACTGACAAGATTGGTTTGAATAAATTTGAAGATTTTCTGATCCAACAAGGCAACCTCACCTGCCAGCAGAGCGGGAATGGCAAATACCACTCTACAGAAACCCTGAGCCTGCTTGTTACTGGTCATATTTTCAAAGCAATGGACAATAAAGAAATAACGGCTGTGGTTCTGATCGATCTAAGCAAGGCATTTGATAGCATATGTCATTGGACACTCCTCCTTAAGTTGCAAAGGCTGGGTGTGTCGAGTAATGGGTCAAAGTGGTTTGAGAGCTACCTTACCGACCATATGCAGTCAACACGACTAGGACACATCTCGCTCAGAGCAGCTACTTGTTACACATGGCTTACCTCAAGGGTCCATTTTAGGGCCGCTCCTGTTCAGTCTCTACATGAATGACTTACCCTCCGTTGTCAAATTTTCAAGTGTCAAATCATATGTCAATGATACCAAGGTTTACCTTTCGTTCTCATTTAGGGATGTTAACTCCTACCTGACAAAAGTCACCGAAGACCTTTGTCTTATTGCCGCCTGGTGCTGTACTTATAAGCTACTCATAAATCCTAGTAAAACCAAACCTATTTTTGGGAGACCGGTCCTGAATTATGCATGATAAGTAACACGGTTTTAAAGTGGATGTACAATAACCATGGACACAGGAGTAACAACATACTAAGCCCAGCACAACTGATGCTGATGCCAATGAGTAATGCTGAATAACTCTTTTGGATTTGTAGATGGAACAGTTATTCCCATTTGCAGACCAAATATCTGACAACGCATGGTCTATAACGGCCACAAAAGAGTTCACTCACTGAAATTCCAATCTTTGGCTCTGCCTAATGGCCTTATTGGTCACTTGTATAGTCCTGTAGGTAGTTTCCTATGAGCTGGTTTTATGTATGCAGTTCTCTTATGATTTAAGCTCACCATATTATATATACTATACTAAAATTACACTATTTTCCTGATGTCGTAGAAGGAAAAAAGCATGACGCTGCAATGCTGGCAGACTCAAAACTCCTCATTGTGTGTTTTTGGAGATCCTGCTTATCCTCTAAGACTTCACCTCCAGGCTCCATTTTGAAATGTGGCTCTCACCCCACAGGTGGCGGCTTACAACAAGTCCATGAGTGCAGTTAGAGTTGCAGTCAAGTGGTTATTTGGAGACATTCTTAATTATTTTAAGTTCTTAGATTTTAAGAAGAACCTAAAAATTGGGGCTTAGTCAAGTAGGCAAAATGTATGTAGTATGTGACCTAATTAGAAATGCGCTTACTTGTCTGTGTTCAAATTTATGTTCTATATTCTTTGATTTACAACCTACAACACTATATCAATACTTTATTTAGTGCAAGTGAACTGTGCATGAAAAGTCAAACTGTACTAATTGCAAAGAAACACTTTACGAAAAAGGGTAATAGAGGCCAGACATCAAAAAGTAAGAAAAAATATTAAATGGAGCAAAATAGCACAAATCAATTGGTGAAAAAAGGGATTTTGCACTATTTAGTACTATTCGGTTACCATGTTGTTTCATGGTTTTGGTGTCAGTTCCTTACTGTGGTTGTTATACTTGGTCATTGAGAATAGTGTTTATAAATGCACTATGGGTAATGCGCTGCCATAGCAGTGAATCTTGCTATTTTTAGATGTTTCTTATACTTTACATTAAACATAATAATAATAATAATAATAATAATAATGACTTTATTTTAAGAGGGTAGCATGCAACAGTTTAAATACAACTGATGAGCCTGTGGCCCTCTATAAAGTAATCTAATCAATACACAAAATTAACATAAATAAGAGTACAAAATAATAATTTGATGTACGGTATATAAATTAAAGACACACTAAAAAAATAGGTCCGCAATGCGAACGTGTGTCTAGTGCTATGTTGGGGTAATGTGATTTTCGTGTAACCATCCCGTATGGTGTAGTAATTGCGTGAAATAGTGTGGTATGGTCATTACTGGGGTGCCTCTTAACTTGTGA
>NC_090888.1:32403997-32406497 GCF_036669925.1 Montipora capricornis | reverse complement strand
AGAATTTTCATGGGATTCTCCAATATGAATTCTCACATTTTGTGACTGAAACTGCTTGTACAATGACAGCATCACACCCTAAACCTTGCAGTGACATATTTGTCAAGTTTTCGTTCCATGAATTCTGGGTATTGCTTTCAATAAAACGCTCTGGATTTTCCCTCAGATAATGAATACCTGCAGCTTGTCTAATATACCAGTGATAACTTGGATCACCATATAACTGATGTGAAACGGCTCTGAAAAAACAGTCACCTGCACCCCCAACATCTTGGGGTCTCAATCCCAGCTGATGTAATCGAAAGCTCAACAACATGGTGGATCCTACTGACAATGTAGTTTCACTATTGACACCTTGTTGGGGGCCTGGATTTAGTTCAATATCACCTGATGTCAAGACCTTTATTCTTTTCACACAAAATCTTTCAATTTGGCTACTTGATTTTGTTGTTTTATGGTTAGCTAAAAAAGGATTATTTGCTTGTTTGCTTTTTCCTAACAGCTTCTTTGTGGTTACTATGTTTAGATTCACAAATTTTGAGAAAAAACAGTCAGATCTGTTAAGGTACCTTACATACCAGAACTTATAGTCAGCAGCTAAGCTGTACAATCTGGAAGATTTAGGAATAGATTTCCTTATTATACCTTTCAGTTTGCATCTGGCTTTTCTTGTTTTCATGGACCTTATAATCCTCCTCACTGATAATCTGGATGGCTCTCGCTCTCTACGTCTTTTCATTCATTTAGCTATTTTGGAATATCTATCACAATCTCTCGCACTCAAATCTAAAGAAGGTTCAACATCAATGCCGGTCATATTTGGATTGAAACATTTGGTAAAATCAACCCTTACATCATTTTCAAACGGATTACTACCGTAAACATAACTTTGTTCACATAAAACTGCTAGAGCTTTCGTAGATGTTTACAGTACCGTATGCTCGTTTCTGAGCAACTAAATATGCGATATATAAGCTGATGGATTCAACATTGATAGGAAAAGGCTGAATAGCCCTCAGTTCACAAAAAGTCTGGTAACTACGAATATGAGCTGCTATGTTCTTCTGTTTAGACGTTGTGTGAGCCAAGTTGACGAGACGTGCAACTAAAGACTGCAAATTGACGTGAGAAACATCTGTAGAAAGACGTTGACTTGATGATGTTGGCAGCTCTAGAAATGAAAAACAAAAACAAAAAAACTAGATAAAAACATTGTCATGCAACGTCGAAAGAAAAACAGAGTCAACATCTTGAAACTGGAAAACCTGACCGGAGTCATTACAAAGACAGTAGAAACTATCACGAGCTAAAGGATCGGAATGCCAACGACTAAGATAGTTCGCAAACTGGTTGTGTCTCCCTGGAAGATGTAGTGCGCGAACTTAAAAATCGATGAGAGTGGCGGTGAACCACATTTGTTGTAGACAGCGCTGCATAAAAGGATCTTTCGACGCATTGGACGTGATGACCGCGACTGCAGCAGAGTTATCGCATGCAACGATGAATTTGCGACCTTGTAACTGAGGGGCCCAGTGTTTAAGAGCGACAACTATCGTGAAAAGTTCTAGTGCATTTATATGAAGAGAAGACATAGAAATGCAGTCGGGGAAGACAAAACTGATGCACTCCGTTTGACAAGTGGCAGCGCCTCCTTGAAGGCAAGCATCGGTAGAAAAATTGAGACTCTCAAAATCCCAGAGAAAAGGCTTGATAAGTGAAATGCGGCGATAGCGTGGAAGAAACTCAAGCCACCATTGAATGTCCAAAAGGATAGTAGCGGAGATGGGATACCGGTAACTAGCTGCATGCTTGCACTCGCGAAGACTCTTAAGGAGTCTGGCCATAAATAATTAACCAGGCTTGACACACGCTGTGACAAACGAGAGCTTCCCAAGAAGGGATTGAATCTGCTTCTTGGTAAAAAATGAAGATTTTTGCCAGATTGTAAGTTCGTTCGTAACTCCTCAAGACATGAATCGGGGACCTCGATAGTAAAGGCTTCCGTATCAACTAAAATCCTGAGACAGATCATGGAGGTCGAAGGGGGCGTGTCTTTCTTGGGAGAAGAATCTAAACCGACTTGTTGAAATAACTGACCGAGTTGCGAAAATGCCTGACTAACAAGAGACGGATATTCAGCTCCGTAAAAGTCATCGAGGATCACACATCCGCTGAAAATCCCTGTTCATTGAAGATATGTACGACCGCTTGAGTTGTGCGCTGACAAATCAGGGCCGATGAGCGTAAGCCAAAGGGACAACAAGTATCGAAGTAAAATTTTCCTTGATAACAAAAGCCGAGTAAACTATAGTCCTTGGGATCGAGAGGAAACTGTCTATAAGCATGGCGTAAGTCTTTCCTAAAAACAAGACAGTTACGGCCTTTAGCGAGAATAAATACAACGAGCCGATCTATTCCAGGCAAACGTAACTTGAACTGGTCGCCCAAATAAGTATCAGAGGGGATGCCATCATTTACGGAAGATCCTTGAGGAAAACTA
>NC_090888.1:32398997-32401497 GCF_036669925.1 Montipora capricornis | reverse complement strand
AACTGCGAAGATCATAGCTTCACTTGATTTCATATCGGCAGTTCATATGTGATTCATTTCTTATATACCATTTCACAATTGATAAGTCCCGAGATCACGATAAATTCACGTTCGCTAAACTCAACAAACCACACACTTCAAGATATCGTTTGAGAATTTGTATTCCCTTCACTGTATTTCACAAGGTTTTCACTACACTCACCAGCTGTCACTAGCACGTGTACCTCTTTTTTGATTACAGAGAAATCATTCATTCATTGTAATAAAAACTAATCCTGTTGGTTGAACGTGATCTTCCATTTCCGATCCCTGTCACTTTGCCCTAAGTGATTGACGTTACATTGTACAATAATACTGAGACTCACTTCCGGTCGGTGACTACAATCAATAATTGAGTTGAAAACATGAACGAGAAAAAATAAAGTGGCAATAATTCCAACAGTTGCCACTCTCTTTCTTCTTCCTTTTGGTTTCCCCTCACATTCATCAGCAGCAGCACCATCTTTCACTTGCAGTTTCTTTTTTTGTGTATCCCCACATTTATCCATAGCCTTCTTTCTCATTTTCTTCTGCTTGTTTCCTTTCAGATTCGATCTTGTCTTTTTCCTTCTTGCAATTCTGTTTCAACTCAACTTCAGAAGCTTGTTTCATTTTCATTATGCCCATAATAGCTTGATCGACCTCAGATATATAGCACTTATTAACCGAGAGGCCACATAATAAATAACTTATTAACCTCGTCCATTCGGTCATTGCAGGGAAATCTCAGACCTCGACCTTGATGTATTGACCTCTCTATCGCTTGCTCAATACATCAAGGACGAGGTTAATAAGTTATTTATTACATTGTGTATGGTCTTTTTTTTTGCTCAGTTTTGGCCTGTTCTTCGTCCTTTGGGTAATAAAACTTGCTCTCGCTGTGGCTCTCTTCGTCACTCATACTAAAGAAGTATCTGTATGCTAGTTTTTCTTTCAGTTATTGAAAATATAGTTGTACTTTGTCCATATTTTTGTTGTTTTCGCCCATGGGCTTGTAGCTTTTAGTCTCAATTCAAAAGAGCCGTTGAGCCGAGAAAAACTTTCATAATGCCCGGTCATTACAAGAAAATCTTGCCCGCTCTGCAGCCAATCAGAGCGTGCGTACTATTGTAGCCATATAATAAATGTGGAGAAATGCCACTTTATTTTTCTTCATCTTTCATTCTTTTGTTGAAAATTTTAACAAGAATGGCAAGGTGATCCTGCAACGATCTTCTATCTACAGTACCGCTCAGAAATACGTTAACTAAAATATGCGCACAATACGCGTATATCTATATGTGTATGTGCGTATATCCAGACGCGTATTCACGTATACCGATATACGTGTCTGCCTCATTAGCTTGCTTATTGTTTTGCTTATTGTTATAACAAAAAATACATGTATCTTGACAGCACTAACATAGTACACGGCTACGAACTACATGACAAAGACGCACTTCCTCAAACAGCTGTCGCGTTCAGAATACGACAAACCCATGCACGGATGTTTATTTCATCGATAAACATTCAGGTTCAGAGTTATTTTGTTTCACACTATTAAAAGAGAGAATTAATAATATACAAAAGGCACACCATCAATAAACATGCAATTCTCGGAAAATGTTCGAGTTTACCTCGCCGAATACGACGGAAGTTCTACTCCTATTTGAAAAGTGTTGCATTACCTGTCATGATTTCCTCTTGATGTGAGTCGTATGCAAATTTTGATAGATCGTTGTTCGGGCATTCCCTTCTACTTTAATTTGCTATAAGTTTAAAACAAGCAGTATCAAATGATACGATACTAAAGAAATTGTTTCCCATTTATGAGTTGGCCGCTTCTCTTCATAGAAAGTTTTTAATTGAAGGTAAAATGGAAATGAATTGTTGATTTATCTTTCGATTGGATCAATTTCACACCCGTGAATATTATTTTTCACTCCCAATTTCACCACGTGAATTTTTACCCTTAATTTCGCGACGTGAAAGTTTTCACCGATCATTCACGGCATAAATAGTTTCATGCCAAGAGTGAAAGTGATTACGGCGTATTTACACCATGAAAATTGAAATTCACGCACCGGGGCCGCGAAAACAATTCACGGTTTTCAATGAATCCATAAGACCCTTTTTGCGTGAAGGGTCACAAACGATACACGTATTTGAATGCCAAACTTAAGACAAAGTTTTGTTTCCCTTCTGATTCATAAACATTAAATTACTTTTGCTTGTTATCCAAAAAATGTGCGATGGGAAGCGACCTGCGCGTTTGTAACATGATAGCTTTTGCGGTATGTAAATTTTCTGGTATTGGCTCGTGGCTTTGTTCAGATCCAAAAGTTCTTTGTTTTACTCAACAATGCAACACAAAGGAAATTTATGGTACTGAATAACAAAGGAAAATCAGACGCGCATGAATATATGTGTATGTGCGTATAAGTATACGCGTATGTGCGTATAAGTATACGCGTATATGCAT
>NC_090888.1:32353997-32366497 GCF_036669925.1 Montipora capricornis | reverse complement strand
ACACGGCTGCCCAAAAAAAGTGGACAATTATGTGGCTGGAATCTCATAAGAAATCCCCAGCGTGGTCAATGCAATAACGAGAGTATGAGGCGGACAGAAAAAGAAAGAACTCATAGATAACAAAAAACTTTCCCGGACAGGAAAAAACTCCTGGGCAGTGAAAATGACTCCGGGGACAGGCCCCCAATTTTGTTACGTGCAGGAATAACCAAGAAATGTCCCCAAACAAGGCATGAATGGAAAGAACTCCTGAGTACGATATAAGGCACGCAACCAAAGTGTGACAACCAGCAGTTACCCTTTTTTAACTATTATTTAAGTAGTTTTACACTGTTACATTTACTTCGGTTAAAGATTACGTTAAGCAGTTCGTAAAGCAAAGAGGTCTTACTGTCTTCCATGGCATTTCAAGCATTCGTCTTGATTAACTTTGAACTCCAAGTTCCACGGACTGTAGACAACAATTCTTGAGCTTCTTGATTCACTGGATTCTTTCCACTCAATGGATTTTCTGTGTAAACAAACTCTTACGAAAAACTTCATAACCAACTCTGAACTCTTTGTCTTCTTCCCTTTTCATCTATCATCTCTTTACTCTCTTTCTTCTCTCCGTATATCGCGAGGTCAAAGGTTATCGCTTCACCATGGTTATCTCTGATGATTATAGCTTTATCACAGTATCGCATCCATAGAATAAGTTCAATCACAGCTGGCCACGAGGGTAAGCCCTCGGGCAAAAGAGTTTTTTTTATAACTTACAAGCCTGCCTTTATACTTTACTCTAAGCATCTAGAATGTTCTATTGCTATTTATAATGTATTGCAAGGTGTACTATTTGTAGAAACTGCTGAGTCACATGAAAGAAATTTCTGGAATATTACAGATTGTTAGATAATTCTAGAAAAGTCTGGAATTGTATGACAGATAAACTAAAAATAATTCTGATCCTCATAACAGGGTTAACTGAATTCAGATGATCGTGAAACTCTTGCACATATTCTCTCTTAAGGCACCCATGGCTGTCGTCCACGTATGTGTACCACCATTGTGGAGGATGAGTTGCCGTGGAGGTTGCCCTTTCTTCTATGTACTCCATCACCAAGTTTGCCATAGTGGCCCTTATGGAAGATCCCATGGCACAGCCGAACGTTTGTTGGTAATGTTCCTGTTCGTAGGTAAAGAAGCTGTTCTTCAGGACAAACTCTAGTAACTTCGTGGTGTTCGTTACACAAATATCTGCACATGCCTAACAAAAAACTGTGTATACAAAATCAAATGCTCGCACTGCGACATGGTTTATATCGGTGAAACAAGTAGAACTGTCGAATCCAGAATAAAAGAACATATCAGAATGGTGAAACAGACAGTTTATTCACATTTGATCAATCACAACAAACCATCCATGCAAGATATCACGTGGGAAATCCTCCACAGGAACATCCACGACATCTGCACACGTAAAACCATTGAAGCACTAGAAATCTGCAAGCATGAGAAAGTCATGAATGGCTGCATCGGACGAACTCTAAATATATATTAACACCATCAAATTAATGAGCCTTGACTTTCCACTATTGTACTAAGTTTTTTACGTAAACCAATCTTGTATTCATAATCGTCATTCACTGACGAAGCTCTAAACGGCGAAACGTTTGAAGTATTTAACCAATTACAAACATATTTGCCTCAAGAAGTTTATTCCTCATTACATTATCTATCGAGGCATGGCTACACCCTTCTTCTCATATATATATATACTGTAGAATGAAGAAATGAAACCCATCCTGTAAATCAACTGATTAATTATTTCGAATGAAAAACATGAAGAATTGCCCTAGCGGGGATTTGAACCCACGTCCCCCTGAACACCTGAAGGGTGTGATGACCACTACACCCTCAGGACAACCACGCTGGCAACGCAGCTATCCAGATAGTGACTTGGCCTAACAAGAGTATCCCGGGGTTCTTTCACGAGTGAGATGGGAAACACACATATATATATATATATATTAGGCCCAAAAGGCCGAAACAGTACTGTCTGCAGTTACAAGGAAAGGTTACATTTATACAAACGTTGGCCGTGTAGCACTTATATTTTAAACAGAGTTAACTGAATAGAGTGTAATGTGAAGTGCTATATTTCTATCCCATATGAACCATGTGAGCGTTAGCCCTACTGATGGAAATGGGCCCATTTCCATCAGTAGGGCTAACGCTCACATGGTTCATATGGGATAGAAATATAGCACTTCACATTACACTCTATTCAGTTAACTCTGTCTGAAGTTAGTTATATATATATATATATATATACACATTTTTTTGAATGCGGAATTGGCTTACCAACGGTGATGCCACTTGGAAGAAGGATCCAAAGGATACCACACGCTTACACTCGAAAAATTGTAGTATGTGTGAGAAGAGCAAACAGCGAAGTTCTTCGATGGTCAAGACACTTTAATGAGGTTTCGCCCTTTGGGCTTCTTCAGATAAGTGTGACAGGATTAAAAATACTTGGAATAAAAATTGTTCATGACTTAGTCTTAAATAGGCTAAAAAAATTTGAATACAATCAAAATAACAATAAAATTAACATGTAAAAAAATAGACTCTGGGCCTCTTAAGTATTACGTATTGAAATGAAGAAAAGTAGAATAATGTCGTAGCAAAATCCCAAATCAAAGCCCCGGAACAAAGGCACTTTCGAGCTCACAATTCTTCGTAACAGGATCTGAAAGGAAAGGCCCTTGAATGGTTAATAACAAAAACCTAATTAACAACCCCTGAACTCCAGCATTGTGTGCTTTACTCTCAGCCCTGTAACAAGATCCCTGATTGGGCCTTTGAACGATTGATGCACTGAAAGATCTAAAGAATAAAAAGCTAAAAACCTTTTATACAAGTCAAAAAGGAGAACACTTTTGGGTGATAAGACCCAGGTGTTAATTATATCTAATTCTATTCCTAAAGTTGAACTCTGATCTTTTATTCAACCCGTAAGGTTGAAGGGTGCAAAGTTGTGCACTCCAAAAAGCTTCTCTTGTAAGCAAGCAGTCGTTGAGGCTATTATGATGGCTATAATTGCAAATTTGTTCGATGGTCACGAAACCGAAATCAGATAAAACATGAGTTTCTTTGTTAAAGTGTATCGCAACTTCACAGGTGTTCTTCTTTGTACCGTATTTACCCGTGTATAATACGCACCCCAATTTTGGACTGCATTTTGAAAAAAAAGTTAGAGCAAAAAGCAAAACTAGTGTGGAAAAATCCATTTCCTGGATAAGAAAATTTGCTCTGCTACATACAACAGTAAAGTAAATAAGCCTATGTAAAGTGTTTTAAAAACTGAAACCTTTAACTCGTAGTCACAATCGAACAGCACTTCTCTCGCACAAGATTCATCATCGACAAGTTCATCTTGTTGTCCGTCCATAAGATCGTTTTTTACTATTCCATATTTGCCAAAATACGACTCAATCATCTCTTCAGGCAGAATTGAGGTCAATCTGCCAAGAATTACTGCTAAATTGGTGTTTTCTCTGTAAATGCTGCTTTCATGCTTTCGGTCAGACGAGCTTCGAAAGCATAAATAAGCAGGCTTCTTGGTCTCCCCAGTCCCAACACGTGGAGCACGCCAAACTCTTCATTCCTTCGGCATCCAGTCGGCCTTTCTCTTGGGTGTCGCTGATAACCCTGTGCTTGTTTTCAACTTTAGGCACTGTTTTCCTCTTGAAAATCACCATTGGTCTTAATTTTGATCCATCACCAGCACGCGCCAACAAAACAGTTGCGTGACATTAATTTTCTTCTCCGCGGTGTAATGTTGATCATTCGGTTCGGCGGCATATCGAAGATCAGTGGCGTTTTGTCCATATTTCCAGTAACATGTAGTGGGTAGTTGTGTTCTTTGCAAAGTTTTATAATATAACAGTGTGAAATCGAATGATCTTCAGTGAAATTAACGACATTATTTATCAGACTGGCATCGTAAACTCTGGGGAGTTTCATGGCCATTTTGATGTTTCAGTTTATCGCTCAAAAGTGAATTCTATGTTGTTCAGTTGTTCATTTAAACAGAAAGGTTAATTTATTAGTGGATCTTGGTCGAGCCTTTTACTTTTCAATCAAAAACCAATGCGTCTTTGTTTTTATGCTAATGAGGGACGCATGTCTAAAACAATGGATTTCATGTATAATACACATCTCAATTTTTGGAGCTGTTTTAGCGGGAAAAAGTGTGTATTATACATGAGTAAATACGGTACTAATGGCTGATTTGTGGTTCCGAATGTGACTTTAAACTCATTGGTTGTAGAACCAATATACTGGACATTACATATATTGCAAGGGATCAAATAGATAACGTTGTTAGATTTACAATGGAGTTGTTGTCTGATAGGATAGCTCCTGCCGTTCTAGGGCTAGAAAAATTATCTGATTCAACTAAAAAATTCTTACAGAGATCGCATTTCCCTTTACATTCAAAGCAACCTTTGTCTTTTCTGTGATTGATATAGGTGCGGCAAGGTTGTGCAAGAATTTCTTTCATGTTTTTGGATCTCCGAAAGGAGGGAATGATCGATCCCTTAGGGAAAATTTTGGATAAGGAAGGTGAATTATCAATGAGATATCGATGCGAAAAGAGAATTTCCCCAATGCTAGGTAAAGAAGGATTAAAATCTAAAACTAAAGGAAAAAACTTTTTAGATTGCTTTGTACTGGTAACAAGCAGATTCTCCCTAGGAATAGATTTGGCTTTCTCAAATTGTTGTTTGACTTGGAAAGGATTATAACCTCTGTTAATTAAGTAACTTTGGTATTCAAGACTACGCTTCCCAAAAGCCTCAGAGGTAGAACAATTTCTTCTAACTCTGGTGGCTACTCCATAAGAGATGGCTTTAGACCAATGGGCGGGATGGCCACCATCACATAACAAATAAATGTGATTATCTGTGGGCTTAGAATATATATCAGTTTGAATATAGCCCTCAACAAAACTAAGTGTAAGATCCAAAACATCGAGTGATGTGGGAGAGTGTACAAGGGTAAATTTAATAGTGGGATAAAGGGAGTTGATATATTGTGTGAATTCAAGTAATTTAGCATGTCCCAATGTTCAAGGATCGAAAATATCATCCCTATACCTCCAATATTCAATTTTTTTTTGGCCTATTTAAGACTAAGACATGGACAATTTTTATTCCAAGTATTGTTAATCCTGTCACACTTATCTGAAGAAGCCCGAACGGCAAAACGTCATTAAAGTGTCTTGACCATCGAAGAAGTGTGCTGTTTGCTCTTCTCACACATAATATATATATATATATTTGTAGAGTTGGATTATTTGGCCGAGGACATTTATTGCTACACAGAGTTTCATGCTCCTTGCGGAGCAAGCATCAGGCAACTGCCAAAAATAACGGATACAAAAGATGATGTACGAAATTTGAAAATACAGAACATTGCCTACTGGCGTGACATGCAGAAATGTGATTGGTTAAGCTAAGCGAGTATGTTCTTTAACAGGAATTGCTTAGAATGTCTACAATTAGATATCAGTTCGCTTTTGTTGTTCAGCGTTGACATATTGGGTTTATAGATAATAAAATGCTTTTCCCATAAACACAAATTACATCTCTTGCTTATATTAGAATATGATCGGGCCCGTTTTACCTTCCACCATTTGATGTTGTACGGGATACTCTTGTCTTTTAGACTCCAAATATATTTACTTAATTCAGTTGCATGCTTATACAAACAGCTTTCAGAAATATCATCCGACCGACAATGCTTTGACAACGCCAAAACCGTGTACCAAGAAGCCCTCAATAAAAGCGGTTACAATTACAACCTGTCTTATAATGAGCCACTCAATGAGATACAGCACTCACAGAAGAACCGACCAAGAAACATTCTTTGGTACAATCCACCTTTCATCAAAAACGTCACAACAAATGTAGGAAAGTGCTTCCTCTCTCTCATTGATCAACACTTTCCTAAATCACACTCACTTCACAAAATTTTCAAGAGGAGCAGACTTAAATTAAGCTATAGCTGTATGACAAATATCAAAACCATTATATCCAACCACAACAAAGCTCAAATCAACAAACCTAATGCTACCAATGATACCAATGATAGCAACTGTAACTGCCGCAACTCAAGCATGTGCCCCATGGACGGAAAATGCAATGACCAAAACGTGATCTACCAAGCCGATGCTATGATTTAAATGTTAGTTTGCACTTATAAGAGCAAACTAAAGTTAGTTTAGGAGGGGGGGGGGGGGGTTGATTATATCCTGAGTTAGAGTTTGTGCCTTGGTTTAAATAAAATAATTTGTCAGCCATAGTCAGTATTTCTGTGACACTACTTGGCAGAAATTGTTCGCCTACAACTTACAAATGACCAAGAAGCCAATTGTCTTATATAGGACTTAATCAAAATTATTGGAAGTCAGAAAATGTCTTAGCTTGACCCTTCAGGTGCCACAGGGATCCCCATGCAAGGACCAGTAAAATAATTATTAGACACAAGTAAACTCGAGAAGTTGCATTGTCCAGGCTGGGGTAAAGTTTGATCCTCGCTGCAATCATAGCTGCGAATAGAAAAAACTTTGTTGTGCATCTGAAGGTGCTAGGTTACAGCATCAATGGGTAGCTTTTTGATCCAGTCAGATTAATTAGCATGGAATGAAAACGAATTGAATGCTATGGCCAATGGGAGACTCAGCCTGAATGGTCGATTTTGCTGTGATATGAATACAACTGAATTTTTGAAAAAGTGTTTTTAGGGTTTCTCCTTTTTGCTTCTTTTACATTTTATTCCTGTTATATTTGTCGTTATTTTTCTTTTTCTCCACCCTCTTTTTTATGACTCGTGTTGTGCAGGTTATGCATGTTGAAAAAAGGAACAAATGTATATTTGGCGGAAAGGGATAATTTGTGGAGCCAAGGAAGGGTTTTGTAGGTGGTACGTTATGTGAAAATGCTAATATGCTGAAAAATTACCTGGAATGAAAGACCAGTCCTATTTTACTGTTGCACATAAATTGTTACCCCTGACGCAGCATTTTCGCCCAAACTTGAACGTTTGGTATGTTGTGTAACCAATTAGAAATTCAAATATGAGTTAACTGTGTGCAATCAGTGTGTCAATGTTGTGTGTGTTGAGGCAAGTACTTTCGAACAATAGGGAACAAATTTGCAAACTACAGGAACAAAAGACCCTTTGTTTCGACAGCCAATGAGGCTCTGGTTGGCACATCAATAGGGAGCTTAAGCATGTGCGTTTTTGAGACGCGGACGGCAACTGGAAGAGAAAATTTCGCATGCCAGGACAGTGCTGTCTCACAGATTTTTATACTAATCATCTCTAATGGAGAAAAGATACTTAGCAATGGAAATGTGTTTGTGGGAAGACAAGTTAAAAGGGAAAACAACTCACTTCCGCTTGCTGTCCACGTCTGAAAAACGTGCGTGCTTAAGCTCCCTAATGACAATAGGTGAAGCCAACGTATCTTCGCTATTCGGGCAACCCTGTTCAGATTTTCCATCTTCAGTTTTTTAAAAGCCAATCAACGTTCAATGTTTAGTTTCAAAGTTAACAAGCACGCGCACACTCTGTTTTACCGTTATACTGAATAATGTCATTTTTGCAATGGACACTTTTTGACGAACATGCAATTGCAACCTATAACGATAACCGGCAGACTTTGGAAACACCTCAAAAGTAAAAGAAGGCGTGTGCTTTTTTGGTTAACCCATGTACAATTATGGATATTTTGCAGTTATCCCAAAGGATCGGTGAGTGAAACGGGTAACAACTCTGAAAGTACAAATCTCAAATCTTGATTTTTAATCATTAATGGCGGTGGACGGACTCACAAGCACCCTAACCCTCCAACCAGATTTTGACAAATCTGTTAAAACACCCAAAGTTCCTGCTCAAGATGCATACTACTCTGCGAGGGTTAGGATGCATTTACGGGGAATATACTGTGGAAACAACGGAAACATATACAGTCGAATGTCGATTATCTGGACTCGTTGGGACTCCACGAAATAGTCCGGATAATTGAGAATATGAACATTAATGAGGAACAAAAACTGATGACATTAAGAAAGTGACATGTAATCGTTTGGAAAACAATACGGTCTACATCTTCACTGTCCGTTGTGAATACTTGTACACGTGTCGGCAAATGCCATGATCCGTTTCCTTGCTCTTGTGGATATCAGATATCTGCCGTTTACAAACGCCATATTCAGCTGACAAATTGGTTCCATTTTCTTCTTTCTCTAATGGCAAAATTATAGCCTGTTTTTCTTTTATCAAAAGAACGGATCGCTTACGCTTCAAGGACAATGGTGAATAAACATTCGTGACGTAGTGTAGCTTGTTTGCCGAATGATCCAATAGAGCGTGAAATTTCACTTAGCAACAAAGCAACTCTAAGCCAATCAGAACTCATTCAAAAGTTCTGCATTAGTTACGGCGTGTGCAAGCGCTGCTTTATTTTGCTTTTTGCTGTGAAAGAGAAACGAGCTTGCCTTTACTTTACTTTTAACGTCTGTGTTTCCTGATAAATGGAAAAAGAGGTAATTCCTTTGGTTGAGGAAGGTGATAATGAAGTACCAAGTAACAATCGTCCAATCTCATTGTTACCAGCGCTTTCGAAAATATGTAAACGGGTAGCTCTAAATCAGTTTACTGGATACCTAACACGTTGTAATCGTCTCACAAACCATCAAAGTGGAAACAAAAAATCCCATTCTACTGAGACATTGAACATTTTTATTACAGATACAATCTTTAAGGCCATGGACTGTAGACGCGTCACTGCACTGGTTCTGATGGATCTTTCCAAGGCGTTTGATAGCATTGACCATACTATTCTGTTACGAAAGCTTCGCGCCGTTGGTGTATCAGAGCCAGCTCTAGAGTGGTTCCGAAGTTATTTATTCAACCAGACACAATCTGTTCGAATCGAATCCTATCTGTCTGATGCTTTTCCTTTATCGCATGGGGTCCCACAAGGGTCCATACTGGGTCTGTTATTGTTTAATGTCTATATCAATGACTTACCCACCGTCCCTAAGGCATGCTCCGTTGAATCGTACGTAGATGATTCAAAGCTTTATTTAACCTTTCAATCAAAGGATGCCGATCTGGCTATGGAAACCATGTGCGAAGATCTCAAAACCGTTGCTGCCTGGTTCTGTTCAAACAGTCTCCTTATAAATCCTGATAAGACTAAATTACTTGTGTAATGTATCTAGTAATTTCAAGTTATCTCTACTTGGTAAAGAACTTTCACCAGTACCTTTTGCTAAGGATTTAGGGGTTTTTATGGACTCAACTCTAAGCTTCGATGAGCACGTTATGAAAATTACAGCTAAGTGCATCGCAAGTGTTTGCCAAATTAACCGAGTAAGACACGTTTTGGATAAAAAGACCTTGATGACTGTTATCAATGCACTGGTTTTTAGTAGACTTTTCTACTGTTCTTCAGTTTGGGGCGGGATTTCCATAAAGAACGTTCTGAAATTGCAATCTGTACAAAATTTCGCCGCACGTATTATAACTTCAACAAGGAAATATAATCACATACAACCTATCCTTCGGGATTTAAATTGGGTAAATTATGAATCAACTATCAAGTACAGAGATGGCTTAATGGCGTTCAAATGCATGAATGGGTATGCGCCTGAATATTTATGTGACCAATTTATTTTATGATCAAAGATCCACTCATGAAATACACATAATAAGGATAAACTGGTGATCCCACTTTGTAAAACAGCTGCGTGTCAAAAAAGCTTTGTATACCGCGCAACGTCCATTTGGAACAGCCTCTCTCAAGATCTGATTAATTTAAACAACCTAAACAGTTTTAAAAGACTTTACAAGCTATCACTTCTTGAACAATAGTCATTATTTTACACGATTTTATTCATATTTCAGTAGTATTTCATTAGTTAGTTTATATATTGTAAATTATTTCTAAAAAGTATATTATTACATTATTATTAATTAACCAGCTCCAAAATGAACTTGGAAGGCATGACCATTTGATAATTTGGTCTGACAATGCTCCGGGACAGTTCAAGGAATGTTATCCTTTCTTTTATTTGGACTACATTGTTCGGCTAGGACAATTTCGTCGGGCCAATTTCAAGTTTTTATTGGAGGGTCACACCTACTCTGTTTGTGATAGACGATTTGGAACTATACAAACGCTATTTAAAAAACGTGAAATCATTGCCATCCATAGACAGTGGGCGACCATTTTGGAGGAAAGTCATCTATCAAATGTGGAAGTTTGCTGGGTAACTTTAGCCGTGATTAAAGACTTCAAGTCTTTCCTTCGACTTCGATACGTAAGCCAAAACAAGGATGTAGAGAAGCAACGTTTTGAAGTAAAAAACATTGCATTGCTCAATTTCGGTTACAGAGAAGAAGTGGACGATAACGAGGAGCTCCAATTGGTACCCCACCCTGAGAGCGTTTTCGTTAGATTTCAGATTAATCCGAAGAAAGTAGAAAAAGCAAGCCACACAACTAAGGCGACTAAATGCTGTTTGTTTTTACCAATCTCTCCCATCGACGGATGAACCTGACGACGATTATGAAATCCCGTAAAGAACTGTTTTAGTGAAAAAATGTATTAAGAAAACACATTACTGATCAGCTGAGAGGACTTTGTTTCTTTCGTTTATGTAAATTAAAGAATTCTGAAAAAAAAAAGGGCCAATGGGTTTTTCCAGAAAAAATCCACACCTCCCCGACGGATGGGATTCTGGAAATTCTCGCGGGAGGGGGGGTCAGGGACCCTGGAAATCCAGGCGGGAGGGGGGGTTGAACTCGAAAAAGTCTTCTGCAGGGGTCATCTGAACCGATAGTTCACGCGATTCGAACGTTTAGTTCGGTGACAGTTTAGCGCTCTCAGACCCTGAAAATGGTAGAAATATTTTGTTCACATATTTCTCACCTGACATAAATGATAATCTAAGTTCCTTCGCAGGTCCTTTTATAGCAGAAAATGCGAACAAGATACTAAAGAAAGAGCCGTCGCAACAATATTGCAACGAAGAGTTTGAAACGCCTGACACATTTGTACTCGTACCCAGAACCAGCGCGCCACCGTTGTTTCGTGTAATGATACTAGTAAAGAAAGTAAACAATTGATTTACTTTCACACCTTCGCACTTTGTATTCTTTAGGGTTTGTTTTAGTTTTTCATCTAGGTCTACTATTATCAGCCTACTCTGCCTGCTTCTCAGTTTTTTTAAACTTCAGCCGGATACCCCTCTTAGTCGTAAAAAGAGGAACGTCAAATTCTAGCGTCTTTGTAACAAGGTTTGAGAAACGTAAAGAGAAGGATTTTTTTGCGCTAAGTAATTGCTCTCAAGTTTGCTTTGTCCCCTTCTGAGACCTCTGCAGCCGCAGTAGCTTCTGCTTAACATTTGCTTATTACTTATGGTCACAGTTTATTAAGTTGTTACCTTGACCAAAAAAAACAGTACACATTTAACGACAATGATTTGTTTATTTGCAAATATATGGTGCAACAAACATATAGATAGTGTAAAAATAAAATAAAAAACCTGTTACTTATTTTTTACCACCGTGACTATGTTCCCAATAATCTTTGTGGGTACGAAAATACCTTGAAAACTTATTCAATTTTGAACTGTACAAAATTTTGAAACAACCCTTTCACTAGTGAATAACTGCAGCGAAGATACTCTTTCTTGCTGTGCTCGCGCTGGCTTACAAAATTAATAGAAAAATTATTTCTGACGCACACTTAGAAAGATATCGATCTTTAAAAAGTTTTCATGAATGGGACATCTTTGCATCAAGTGCGTAACCCCTGAACCAAAACATTACACATTTACTAGCGAATAAGTGTAGCCACTTTCTTGCTGTAATCACGCTGACTTAGTAAACTGTTGTATAAACACGAGCTGTGATTAAATTGTCTTAAACTACCAGTCATCATCGATCACCTGTCTGGCTATGTCGGCTTCTTCGCTGGCATTAATTGTTGCTGGTTCCTCAGAGGAGTCTCCGTGTGGCATTTCAATTTCACTGCTTCCTTCAGAATTTCTTTTCTGGGTCTTCCTTTTTACCGAAGCAAGCGCCTGGGTTCGCGAAGTGGTCAGAGCAGCAACCGATTTTCGCAAACGATCCTGTGCCAATTTCAGCTCTGTTAAGGAATTCTTCAGTTCTTCTTCTTTCTGCTTGATAGACGTCTTAACTTGTGGCGAGAGTCCTCGAGCGCACATTGCAGTAATCTCCTCGTTTATAGACCTTATTTGCTGGTCTTGTTCTTGTAATATATTTAAGTTTTTGCAGACAGTTTTCGCCGATAAGGCCAATTTGTGCCCCGGAATTTCCTGCGACAGAGATTTCGCCAACTGTTCTTCTTGCTCGGCATCTCGGATGCACAGTTCGGTGGCATGCATTCGCCAGTGGGTGTCGATGATCCCATG
>NC_090888.1:32346497-32348997 GCF_036669925.1 Montipora capricornis | reverse complement strand
CCCACGCCTTTTCCAAGTAGCTTAACTTTTCACTCTGAATAGGGTGATAATATGTTTTATCCTTTCGTTTTCTTTCCTCTGATAACAGACTAAAATTCTTCAACTCCTCTTCATCCCCGAAGATATAATTTTCCTCGCTTCCTACTCCCCTAAAACACCTAATCTGCTCCTTGTTAAATACACCTTTCCCGATGCACTCTACGATGTCCTGAGCCATACGCTCCATATTTTCCTTGTGTTCCTTGCTACCGGGAGACCCCGCTTTATGAACTTGTTTCGAGGAGAACGGACCGTGATCGGAAAGGACTTTGTTTTCCACTGTATGAACACGTTCCACGAAATTTCGTTTACTTAAATATTCTGCAAATGACCTTTGAGTTGCCTTGTCCAGATCAAGAAACTTTACCAGCCTGACTATTAACATTTGAACTAAGAAGTTACTTGGGGCTTCCGACGGACCATTATCTACAATGAATCCCATCATTTCCTTTAGTTTCCCGGTTGTCTGATTCCGGAAGAAACCGTCAAGGGAAGGAATACACATTAAAAGAAACAATTCATTAAACACGCAAAACACAGTTTCTGGCTCCGTGAAAGAAAGGTTTATGAGAGTCACAGCCTTTCCTGTTCTTGTGACATTGATAACAACGTCTGTTTTTGGAATAAGAAGAGACGTGTCGTCTAGCTGCAGTTCCTGTTTGATATCCATAAAAAGATGAGTCATGGGTGTTACAGCATTTATCCTCGATTGGTCGAAAGTGTGATCTGGAGTGTCGTATGTCTTCCAAGTTTTCCCAGGTTTCAGGACGGGTGGGATATCCCCACAAACGATACATTTTGCGTCCTTTGAGTCCAGAAAGAACCCATTAGGATTTTCCGAGGCCGAATCTACGAGGTAATTAACATTGGAGGTAGTCCAATGAGAGTTAAGGGGGTGTAGCTGCTCCAAAGTATTCGGGGCTTTATGTAACGAAACATTAGCATTTATTTCCCTTCCATGATGGTGCCTCTTGGCTTGCAGCGTACCCTTTCGATAGTTTTTTGTATATGTATACAAACAAGAGGTAGAAATACTAAACTCAGGCTTCACAGTTTTCAGCATTTCTTTAACGTCATGCATAACTGTAGCATTGTCTGCTGCTTTAAAAAGCCTTGGGTCGATCAATCTTGGATCCGCTTGAAGGCCTCCTCCTCCTCGCAGTATTCTATCTCCCTCTCCAAAGGCAAACTCAATATATCTTGCCAATTCAGGGAATTCTTTGCACTTCAACTTTCGCCCTCTTCCTTTTGCAATTGAATTCACGTTATCTTCCTTGAGTTTCTTTATCTTCCGTTGAACATAAGAGTGTTGTTGAGTGACGGTCATGTCATTCCTTACCGATTGTGAGTTGACTTTAATGTCCTTAAATGTATTTAAGTTGGTATTTAAAGTGGCACGGTGCTTGCTAACGCTGCCCTTGAATTGTGCTCCTTTAATGGAAACAACGCTTTTCACACTTGTAATTTTCGCAATTATGGCCTCCAGTACATCCCTGTCCCTTTTACTGTCAAGGGTTTGTAATATATCAGCAAAACTATCTGTCAATTTTGCCTTCACGATTCCTTTCACTGCATTATCATTGATCTTTGTTAACCTTCTGCTGATAACGTCCACAACCTTCTCTATATCCGTATTCTTTCCTTCCACGAGGTAAGCTTTTTGATCAATATATATTTGAACAATGTTAAGTTTTTTAGATAATTTTTCATAGGTATAAACAGGACAAGAATACGTTCTCTCTTCTTCATTCAGTATAGAGGCCTTTCTTTTCTGGTAAATTTCGGTGGCTTCTGAGGTCTCCAAAAGAACTCTCCTTTGTAATTCTCTTCCAACGTCCACTGTTGCCAAACGTTCAGCCCTCCTTGTAAGGTTCTTGCAAGTCAAAAGTTCCCTTTCTATGTCTCTAATATTTTCTTCTAAAGATCCTTCCACTCTGCTCCGTTGCATACCGATGTTTTTTGTTTCATCACGTATAACCGGTTGTTGCTCACGCTGTCTTGTTCGCTTCATATTCGCACTTGTTGTTTTGTTTTGCCTTTGGTAGAAACGACGAGAAGCACCAGGGAATGGCAAAGCAGAACGAGCTTCTATAAAACTAACTGCGGCATTTGAGGGAATGTAGGCAGAACTTGGAGTGCCTTGACTATGTAAACGCTTCCTTTTTGCGGATAAAGTGGTATCACTCTCTGGAACATGTGTGGTATTCGCTCTCTTTCTTGTGGGACTTGTCTTGTTTTCTTGAGGCTTTTTTGTTTGTCTTTCGGGTTCCTTTTCATCACAATCCATTGTACCATCACTGTCACTATCCCGTGTCCCTTTGCAACTGATATCTCTTTTACTCTCTTGTTTTTCTACATCACAAATTTCTTTTTCAGACTCGCGTGTATCTCCGTCGTCGATATCTTTCTTCACTGACACATTTTCTCCTTTTTTTAGGTTGCACTGCCGTATACCTTGAGA
>NC_090888.1:32338997-32341497 GCF_036669925.1 Montipora capricornis | reverse complement strand
ACTGTGCTAAGAGTGTTTAACGAAATATTCTATCTCATGTCCATACCAGAACTGGGTGTGTTTTTTCGTAACCCAGAAACACTGCAAGTTAAGGAAGTTTTCATTTTTGTTGTTGATAACGGTCCTTCAGAGGCACCCGCAAGTATTATTGTTCAGATGTTACTTGCAAGACTAGTCAAGTTTTTAAATCTGGACAAAGCTGTTCAGCGATCTTTTGCCGAATACTTGAGCAAACGGAACTTTGTAGAGCGTTGCCATGCCGCAGAAAATAAAGCCCTTGAAAGGCATGAACCTTTTAGCTCCAAACAAATTAACCCATATGCAGTTCCTGGAACCGAAGCCCACAAAGAGAACATGGAGAAAATGGCAACTGATGTAAGAGCGGCAATACATGGCACCATGTTTAACAAAGAACCAATTCGCTGCTTCCGTGGTGTTGGGGATTGTCTTGTTTTTGACGATGAAGAGGGGCTCAAGTACTTCTCTCCCCTGTGCTAAGATCGCAAGGAATCGTGTGATATCCGTTACAGTGCTGTCAAGAATGGTATATATGATTATCTTGTACAGAACTGGGGGGTTGAAGAAAACTTCACAGGAAGTTACGCTGATGACTATCACTCCCTGAAGTCTGACGCATCGAAGAGCAAATATTCGGTGTCAGTCTATCGTCAAGATGACCAATGGCGTGGAAAAATGCAAGAGAAGTTTGAAAGGGAGCCAATTCCTGACCTCTTGAGGTTTGAACACACCCGGGAAATGCATTACCTTCCATACGAGGTTTGCAGAGATTTGCCTGTAGGAGAATGGGATGGAATTACACAGCTATTTCTCCCCTCAGATATCCTTGATTTATCACAGAAGGTATTTTACCCCAAGCCCTCTCAGGAAATTTTATCCGCCATTGCATTCTTGGCATGGATTCCACTGCGTCAGGTAGAAGAATTTTTACTTGTGCAAGCAAGGATGCAGAGCTATTAGCTGAAGAAGATAATTCCAAGGAATTTTGGTCCAAACATTTCCTCTTCGTCAAAAATACTCAAGAGGAACTTGTAGCAATCTGTACCTCGAAAAAACTTTTGGAAACAGGAAAGAAACACGAACTGGTAGAACGCATTGCGAAAGCAACAGAAGGAGGAAGATCTTGGACGGGTTCCTGCAACATATACAGTGGTAACCTCTCTGAAGTCCCATCGTCCGTAGCACAGTTGAACAAGCAGCCAGTGCGTTTTCTGCGTGCGGTTTTAAGATTCCATGGGTATTGTCCATTGGGCACAAAGGATGAACTTATTATTCGAGTTGGGTTGCTAAAGGGCGGCCAAATTCAAACTGCGTTTAGTAGGGAATGAATGGAACTAGTCAAAAGAATTTCAATTCTGAGGGACATTTACAAGCTGCTAGCTAAGGAAAAGGAAGCTAAGCCGTACATTCTTAAGAGTCGTACCTTTGGCTCAGACAGTGCTGTTCTTTCAACTAGAGACAAGTGTGGTCTCAAGAGAGTTGTTCACGACGACAAGCTTGAAGTGCAAGGCACAATAGGTGACATCCTTGATCGATTAGAACAAGGATTGTTGAAGCTCGAGAATGCAGCAGTTGAAAAAATTGGAAAATGTTCTAGTGGAAAAATTCGTAAAGAAATGTCTCCCACTCCATCCAAAAGGAGGAAGTACCAGGAGAGCGGGGAAGAAGCAAAGCCAAGCAGAAAGAAAGCTGGGTGGCAGAAGAGCGAGAACTTATGACACAAGTGGGAGCCAGGATTCATGTGCTTTGGACTGAAAATGACCTTGAAGGAACCAAGTTCAAACCAGGCTGGTACGAGGGGGAAGTACAAGAATACGATGACGACAACGATGTTATTCGCGTACTTTACAAAGATGAAGAAATGGTTACATCATCAAGGACCAAAAACCTCTTTGACTTGAGCGTTACTGTTGCGTTGGCCGAGGGGCTAATAACCTTAAAGCGGGGAAAAACATAATTAATTGATGTAAACAAACATAACGAAGGGCCGGTGTAGAAAATGGCATTAGCTTTTACGAGATTGGGCTATATTGAAGTTATTGTTTGTATTTTACTCTAACTGAGAAGAAGAATATCGTTCGTCATACAGTACAAATTTTACATGGAAATTGATAGTTTTGTTTAGAAAGTCAAGTTTGAGAAAGCAAAACAAATAGGCGTCCCAATCCGCAAGAGCCTGGTGAAGAACCCATGCACTGGACGAATCTGTCGAAATCTGAAAGCCATCTGTAGGCGGTTTTAAAATAATTCGTTGAAAGTTGAAAGTATATGTTAAAATTTCGTTTTCGTGAACGGGAGCTGTTTCAAGTGCTTTTGTCTTGGATAGGTTCTTTATAGCACACATTTTGTCTTTCCGATTTACTAACGAAAGCCTAAAGACTTCTTGAAACTATGGCGGACTGAGAAAGCTCTTCACGACACGAGTTTGAACTTTCCTTCCACTGCAGATTAGAACTACAGGCTCTTGAAGGTAGGATATGTG
>NC_090888.1:32318997-32323997 GCF_036669925.1 Montipora capricornis | reverse complement strand
AACCATCGAGACAAGCAATTCCAAAAAGAGTTGAGACACTCACTGTCAGGAACCCTACAATGCGTGACATAGAGGTCAGCACATCCTCAACCCCCCTCCCCCCACGCAAAGTTGGTTCCATCTTGATCTAGCATTGAAACTAAAGGCTATCAACATTAAAAAGGGGCGAGGGGTAAAGAGGGGCGCTGCGACTTCTCTTTCGGTGTTGTAATAGGGTTTTATGAGGAAGAGGTGAAATTTCGTCTGAGTGTCTCAACCTTTTTGCAACTGCTTGTAGCTTCCCCAAAAATGGGGCTTAACATTGCTACGTGCACAATGACGGAAAATTTATTTATCCATGCATCCTTAAACCTAAAAACTTGTATCCCTTCGTTTTAGTTATTCCAAGGCAAACAGCAGACCTTGTTACAGATAGGCCTGAGTGACTTGGAGTATTAATGTCAGTGAGAGTACTGGTCAGTTGCATTTCTGTCATTAACTTACATTTGTAATGTTGTTACCCTGGTAATTAAACTGTTGATATTATTTAATCATCTTAAATACATACTCTTATATACTTTATTCCAACTCCCTACAAGGGTTTTTCAGTTACAACTAACTACATATATACCTTATGATGGCAAATTAAGGGTCCATGAAATGAAGGTATAATTTGGAAGTTAATGCGACGGTACAATTAAGTTAACACGAATTTAATATGTAAAACGACTTTCAAATAAAGAAAATTAACATGAAAGAGGAGGATGAATTTCACAATTATAAAGAAAATTAACACAGTTAAGGCACAGTTGGAAGCGACCACTAAAAAAAGATTATTCATCACTGGATGCACAAAAGTTCTGAATAAAACTGAACCCTCTGGTCAATGAAACAGTCCTCAAAATTCTAATTAATGTAGGGGTTAATGGAAACAAATAAAATATGTACCTTATTTCTTTATTTTTTAGATGTCATACAGTACCACTCTAATATATGTTAACCAAAAAACGCGCATAATATGCGTATGTGCATATAAAAATGCGTATATAAGCACCTACGCATATACGCGTCTGTTCATTAGTATGTATGAGCTGGCTTATTGTCTTTCTATTGTTAGCGGGTTAGTGTTCTAAAGAATAGCTTGACAGCACTAAAAACTACACGACCACGAACTACATGAAGACTTCTCCCGATACGCTGTTGCAAGTGTACACAGTTAGATAGAAAGCATGTGCTTATCGATATAAACGGGTTATTCTTTTCAAACGGAACTTTCATGAGCAGACGAGATGTTTTTCATCACTTACCAACACTACATCCATCGCAACTGCTTTGGAATGTGTTCAAAATAAATTTAATACCGGTGCGTCGTATTTCAGCAGAATCAACAAAGAAGCCTGTTTGTGAACAGCGTTCTGAATACGAACCCACACAGGATGTTTCTGTTATGGCTTACACCATCGATAAACAAGTTTTTTCTCAGAAACTTTTCCATTCATTATACATACACGTAAATGATGTTCTACGTTATTTAAAAAACATGAAATCATTGCCATCCATAGACAGAGGGCGACCATTTTGGAGGAAAGTAATCTATCAAATGTGGAAGTTTGCTGGGTAACTTTAGCCATGATTAAAGACTTCAAGTCTTTCCTTTGACTTCGATACGTAAGCCGAAACAAGGATATAGAGAAGCAACGTTTTGAAGTAAAAGAAAAAGCAAGCCACAGAACTAAGGCCAGAATTTCTTACTACTCTGAGAGAAGAGAGAAAGCCAGTTCTCAAGGATGTTAAACTCTCTTGTGTTCGGTTAGCACAAAAGTACTTGTCACTAAATGCTATTCGTTTTTACCAATCTCTCCCATCGACAGATGAACCTGACTACGATTATGAAATCCCGTAAAGAACTGTTTTAGTGAAAAAATGTATTAAGAAAACACATTACTGATCAGCTGAGAGGCCTTTGTTTCTTTCGTTTATGTAAATTAAAGAATTCTGAAAAAAAAAGGGCCAATTAGAGAAAAACATTTACGTAGCAAATATGATTATAAGATGTATCATAATATGCCTCTCAGTTGTCATTCTTTATGGACAGGGCCTTCCTCAAACTGAGTTTTCAGTGCTGGGTTCGTCACTTCAAAATATCTCTTTTCGCCATTTGAACTGAGATTTTTGTAAATATTTCATCGCATTCTTGTTGTATAATGTATCCAAAAATCCACGTAAATTTCGTCAGTTCACGTTGATATTTTGCAGAGTACGGCCAAAAAGAAAATGCCATACGTACTGCACAACCCATTTTTCATCTCTTCGCCAATCAAATTTTTCAAAAAAACACGCAAAGATGGTATAAGTATCTCTTGTTCGTCGATTCACTATTCAGTATTAGTTTAGTTTAGGAGCTTGGGTACTGAAAGGTTGCCATAAGGGAAAAAAGTCCAGACACAGCGCAAAAGTTTTATTTCTTTTATTTTTTTGGGAAAAAAGTCCAGACAGCGCAAAAGTTTTATTTATTTTATTTTTTTGTTCTTGTCATGAGTGACATTCTCAATGATTTCAAATAATAAATTAATAGCTATGGTTCTAATAGCTTCCTATGCAGTAATTGTTGAAATTATCTCTGGTTATTAGATAGAACATTCATGTCATATTTCATCGAAGCAAACCTTACTTCACTTTCCCTGCAATGAGCGAAATGCGCTTCTCCTAGTTCGTTTAATTCTGCTCTTCGCCTTAGGTCTCCCTGTGACTGACTCAAGATGTTAATTTTGTTTAGAGTTTCGTCACAAAATTGGCAAGTGTCGACCCTTGCCTTTTCGAAAACTCAATAAGTCACTTAAATCCTTGTGAAATATGTTCCTAAAGGTAGAAAAACTTATAACAGGACCTTTATTTCTTAAAGGAGAACGTGTTGATTTAAAGTTCGGATTTTCTGTGACAAAGTCTTGCCACATTTTTCTCATCGATTCATTACTGTCAAAATACTTCTTTTGAGTTCGTGCTCTTCTGTAGTGTGACTCAGTCGCGTTTTTCCAAACTATGAAGTCTGTGACTGCCCTTCGTGCTTCAGGCCAAAGTCTCATTGCGTTGTTTCTATGCCTTCCTCTCATGTCTCTTGTTCAATAGAAACACCATCGGCTTGTATTTTCCGAAGGAGGACCTTAATATTGGCATTCCAAAAACTGTAAAATTTCTTAAATGCCCCTCTGCCAACCACTCCTATTGAGGGTACCTTCTATATTACCCTTCTGCGGCCACTGGCACAAAGTTTGACCTCCATTTGCGGGAAAAGAATGTAATTTTGTTCCTTGTAGCTCTTTGTGTAAAAGTTCTGTCTTTGCAAACCTATCAGTTCAAAAGATTCGATTGCTGGTCTCGGTATTAAACAGCCACTGTCGCATGAGCACAGTAAGGACATTCTTGCAATTTCGCGATGATATCTATTTTTACGCGCATTTAATCTTTTCCGTTCGTGGTGGTAGATCTTTTTTGACTTTAAGTGACGTTGCGTTCAACTTCTTTCGACGGATCTAGCCAGAGGTGGCCCATGGCGGAAATACACCCACGGTGTTTGAGGATTAAAATGGTAAACCAAATTTTGCAGGTTTCGTTCTGGATGGTGTGTGTTTGATGCATGGAACATCGGGAAATTTGACGAGGCCGTCAAAAGAAAATAAGAGACAAGATATGCTCTCTTATGACACATTTTTGGGCTTGAGTCACTTGCACGCTCTGTTCGAAACATTGCATGGATTATACAAAATATTGGCAAAAAGATTTAAATTTGTAACAAAGTGTAAGCAAGCAGTGCTGACCTATGACCCAGGCAACATAATCCTCGTTGAGATATGGAGCCACAAAACTGTGAACTCCACGGCCGTGAGAGGCGTTTCCCTTACCCCAGCCAGAAGACCCCCAAGGCACGCTAAGTTTTCTGGACTGTGTTAGCAGCTGTCAGTGATATGTTTCTTGCTCGCACAGAGGCATGTCTCCCCAAAATCCAAAGGCGAGCATTTCATTGTTGTTCGCTTAGGAATCAACTATGTACAGTAAGTGAAGTTTATTGTAACTCCAATATTACTGTCTTTAGGATACAATTTTCAGAAGTAAAGTATATATTTATTATTATTCGTTAAAAGTGTATTCTTAATGCACCTTAATTCCCCACGGGAAATTGACTAAGAGAGCGTTGCCCCATGGTCGGGATTTTAATTTGCTCGCCATCTTGGAAAACCAACAGAACCTGGAGATGAGTTATCTGCCATTTTGGTGTCGCAAGGACTGTAGGCACCATGAGTGCAGAAAAGGTAAGCAAATTTTCCTAAATATGGACCATCACTTGTTTCAGTCTTTGCAGGAGTATTCACAAGTTGAACAGAGTCTCTTTCTATTGGTTTTCGTAATTGCTTTCTGAATACTTTTACGTACATTGTACATCCTTCATTCAATGTAATGAACAAATTATCATTTCAGCAATTTGATGTTCAGAAGATCCCCAGAGGTGGGAAAGCTGACGCTAGCTTCCCCAAAAATGGGGCTTAACATTGCTATGTGCACAATGACGTAAAATTTATTTACCCATGCATCCTTAAACCTAAAAACTTGTATCCTCTCGTTTTAGTTATTCCAAGGCAAACAGCAGACCTTGTTACAGATAGGCCTGAGTGGCTTGAAATATTAATGTCAGTGAGAGAACTGGTCAGTTGCATTTCTGTCATTAACTGACATTTGTAATGTTGTTACCCAGGTAATTAAACTGTTGATATTATTTAATCATCTTAAATACATACTCTCATTTACTTTATTCCAACTCCCTACAAGGGTTTTTCAGTTACAATAGTAACTAACTACATATATACTTAATGATGGGAAAGTAAGGGTCCATGAAATTAAGGTATAATTTGGAAGTTAATGCGACGGTACAATTAAGTTAACACGAATTTAATATGTAAAACGACTTTCGAGTAAAGAAAATTAACATGAAAGAGGAGGTTGAATTTCACAATTATAAAGAAAATTAA
>NC_090888.1:32281497-32283997 GCF_036669925.1 Montipora capricornis | reverse complement strand
CCAGAAAATATATACTTTATTGGGGGTTTTTATGAAACGTGTGACCGTGAAGCATGCAGCGACAACGCAAGGTTGCCGTTTGGGCTATTTAACAATTATTCGCCAAAGGCGAAGCGATTATCGGTCAATATTCACCGAGACGAAGTTGAGGTGAACATTCACCAATAATCACTGAGCCTGTGGCGAATAATTGTTTTAGTATAAATACACAGGTGATTATTTCAAAAAGTAGAAAAAAAAATATCTCAACGCGAAATCATCTTCGTTTACAGTGGCAAAACGACTACTGGCAGCCATTTTGTCCGTGGAGGTGATTATCGGCTGATTAATCCGAGATAGCGAGCCAATGAGAGCGCGCGATTTTGTATAATCAACTGATTTAAAGGACGTGAAACTCATGAAATGAATTGTTATGTTGCGTTCTTCCAACAGATCAGCATTCCGTTTTTCATGAAGAGATTAAATCTGTTAACGACTTCGGCGCGTTTAGGTGATTAATAGTGGGCAATACTTTTGAAGTTCTTTATTTGCTTTTGTCTGTTTTTCAGCAATAGTGCTGGTTTACGGTTTATTTGTGGATTTTCTGCAACGTGAATGCATAATTTCTTGATGCCGGGGATGGAAAATGCGGGCCGTTGTTTGTACATTTTTTGAGCGTATGTGTTTTAATGAGTGCTGGTGTGGAAGGGGTTTTTTCAACGTAACTCTTAGAATTCGTACATGATAGAGTAAGGTAGTAGAATTTTAACACTGACTTTCCAAAGTAAAGATAGAACCGCAAGTCATTAGGATACGGTGTTGGTGCTAGTGACTTTGTTAAGCTGAAAGCCGCTAAAAATGCTGCTATAATCGTCACTTTGTTCTTAGATAGGAAGTAATGATTTTGCAAATATCATTGCTTCTGTGTGAATTAAGGATGTAGTTTTTGGGAAAGAATTTGCCCAGCATTTTTGTTTCCGTGTTAGCAGCCACGTACCGTTTTTCGTTGCAGTATCATAGGAGTTGTCGTTCTTTAATAAACAGTAACTGTTTTCAAGTTAAGCTATGATCCTCACAGTTATGAACGCAATTTTTGCAATAGCGTAAAGAAGCCTGAAAATTTCAGGACTTTAACGGGGTTTGAACCTGTGACCTCGCGATACCGGTGCGATGCTCTAACCCACTGAGCTATGAAGCCACTGACGCTGGGAGCTGGTCATTTGTGGGTTCCATTATGTTCCAGTGAGGAATGAATCAATGATGAAATGATATATGAAATCAGGGGCACCCAACGAGAATATAGCTCAAAACCACTTAAACATAGCATTGTTAAACGGTAGATATAGACATATTTTTGCAATTGCGTAAAGAAGCCTGAAAAATTGCGTTCATAACTGCGAGGATCATAGCTCAGGACAGAGTTAATAGAGGGAGACTGGTCTATTAACTCTGTTCAGGATAGCCGCAGTTGATATATGATCCATTTCATATATCATTTCATCAGTAACTGTTTTGATGGTAACACTTTGCGTTGGGAATTCAAGAATTCGAAACAGTCATGGGGTTTGCGTGTAAATGTGTTTATTTAAAAAGTTATTACACAATGGGAAGAAGAAGCATTAAAATCCTATTTGCCGTCTTTTCCCCTATGATGTTTTAGCACAAAACCCAATAATGATGCCTTGGCTGAGCTTAGTACTGCGCAAAAATGGAACCAATCAACAATTGGAGTAAATGGCTACGGGAAAAGTCCCATAGCCCCATTTATTAAAAAGAATACTGTTCGATAAAGTCCTATAGATAAAAAGTTTGGTCCAGTAAAGGTGAGGGCACTGAAAATGCCAAAGCATGTGACACCATTTTTGGGATGCTTTTAGGAAGCTTGCGGAGATTTTCGCTACACTTGGATGTTTTGAGGAAGCGTACGGCGATTTCGCTACGCAGTTTAAGAACGAAGTATTCAACAATTCGGAGCGATATTACAGTCGATCATTATCCCTGTTTCTGAACAGCATGTTGTCTGGGTATTAATTTCGCTACGAACGAACGAACCATTCACCATTTTTTGATGCTTTTAGGAAGCTTGCTGCGATTTTTGCTATGCTTTGATGTTTGGAGGAAGTGTAGGGCGATTTCGCGACTCTTTAAGAGCGAAGCATTCAACATTTCGAAGCGCTATTACAGTCAGTCATTATTGCTGTTTCTGAACAACATGGTATAAGGATATTAATTAAGGACACATTCGCAACATTTGTGAATGCTATTCTGGTCGATTTTTATAGTTTTCTATGCGTATATCGATATTTCAGATATTTTAGTCACTATATGTTTTGAGGAAGTGTACGGTGATTTCGCGACTCTTTAAGAACGAAGCATTCAACATTTCGGAGCGCTATTACAGTCAATCATTATTGCTGTTTCTGAACAACATGGTATAAGGATATTAAGGACACATTCGCAACATTTGTGAATGCTATTCTGGTCGATTTTTATAGTTTTCTATGCATATATCCATATTTTA
>NC_090888.1:32263997-32276497 GCF_036669925.1 Montipora capricornis | reverse complement strand
ACCATCACATGTGTTTCGTGCCTCAAGGCTCCACACTAGGTCCACTGCTGTTTCTATTGTATATTAATGATTTGCCTAGGTCCTGGATGAAATTAACGTTTAGGATTTTTGCAGATGATACAAATATGTTTTATTCCTCAAAAGACCCCGAACAATTACAATCAGTTGTTAATGAAGAACTTGGAAAGTTCTTAAAATTTTGTGCAGCAAATATGCTATCCATTAATTTTAAGAAGACAAATTACATGATAATTACTTCACCTAAGAAGAAAACAAATATCAGTATAATAGTTTGTAGTATAGAACAAAAGTCCCAGATTAAATACTTGGGTGTCTTTATTGATGAGCACCTAAAGTGGGATGCTCAGCTCCAGCACATTAACAACAAAATAACAAAAAATATTGGAATTTTATTCAACCCTAGGCATTACATGCCTATGAGTACACTCAAACAACTGTATTATACTCTCATATATCCGTATTTAACGTATGGAATAATGAGCTGGGGTACCGCATACCAAACTAAGTTACATAAAATCAAAATAAGTCAAAATAACTGTATTCGCGGCATCTTTTTTGCAAACAAAAGAGAAAGTCCCACACCGTACTTTAGACTATTAGAAATTTTAAAGTTAGAGAATCTTTTTCAATTAAAAATTGGCGCTCTCGTGCATAACATACAATATCAAAAAAAGGATATACCTCTTGCTCTCTATCATTTAGTTCAACCAGCTTCGGCTGTCCATAATTATAAGACCAAGTATGCCACTAATCAAAACCTGTACAGACCATTTTCTAGAACTAATTATGGCCTGGCAAGGTTTAGCGTAGTGGCATCACAGACCTGGGAAGCAATACCTATAAAAATTAAGTGTCTCCCCTTTGAAAAGAAAAGAATAAACTCTCTCTACTTGATAGTTAGATGTGTGATTAACTTAGCCAGACCTTTATAACTAGTTTCTATAAGCACTACATAACCTCCACCCACTTGTAACTGTTCTGTGGTAGCAGCCAACTCGAAAGCTTGGCTCCTTTGGTTGCTACACACTTTCTTCTTTGTTATGTTTAATTCAATGTATAGCTACCTCTGTTTTTATTCTTTTTTACTCTTTTTGTTGTTGTATTGTAGTTGAATAAGTGTGAATAAATGAACTTGAATTTGAACTTGATCTGTTTCAGTACATTTTGTCACACATTCACACCAGACTAAAAATTGCAGACAAAGAACGTTTTCTGAAACAAATGCACCAAGACTCTTTCTCTACAAGTTTTCTCCCTTGCAAAAAAATAGACTTTGACTTTACAAACTTCAGGTAGAAAGTTGATCACAAACTGCTTTGTACGGACATACTTGGAATTTGAAGACCTTTATTTTCAGAGGATGACCGAAATACCTTGCGTCTGGCTATCGGCAGATGATACCTTTAAAGTAAGTGCAAACATTTGTGTCTGAAAGGAAGGAGTGTGGTTGAAGCAGTTTGATTCCCTATTTACTGTACTAAATAAGAATGGATATTGACCAGGGGAACAGCATTTAACGAGGTTAAGGACATGTTACAACTCCTAAAGAATAGGTTGGATCGCAGAAATCTAAAACCTAAGAGAATTTGTATCGATAACTGCTGTCAGTGGAAGCATTCACTGCAAAGCATTTTTGGATACGACATTGAGATTAATCTTGATCTCTTCCACGCTACCCAACTTAAAGTGTCAAAAATACCTAAAAAGGGAAAGAGAGGGTCTCTGATCAAAGACGTTCGATGACGATTGACAGATGACATAAAAGGTTTATTCAGAGATCCGTCAGATATTGCATCAGTCAGGTCAAAGGATACACTGTCAATTCAAGTTCAAGCTCAAACTCTTCAGCATTTTGTCAAAAAATGGAAAGATGTAACATGTGATCGGGAATGTGTGTTGACAGAAGTGGCTATACAGGAATTGAATAAGTTACAAAAAAACACATAAACAAGGCTTGTTTGTCTAACATACCGGTATCCTGTGGATCAAATCGTAACGAGGTCCTTCATAGAGCCTGAACTGCAACATCTCCAGACAAAGGCTCGGAGTTTGCCTTGCACTTGTATTATTTGTAGTGTTTTTCTACATGTGGAACGAGAAAAGAGAACAAGACATCCTTTATGATTCTATCTTTTTGTTGTGGGATTGGGTGGCATTGTGATGTTGTCTCCTGGCTCAATGGACGTCTTAAGAAAATTGAAGAGACAACTTTTCCTGCCACTAGGAACAAAGAACATATTACGGAAACATTTTACAAACTCACTGGCCTCTTCAAAGTTCTTTTTGAAATCTGTTGCTGCCAGATTGACGATGTGACTGTGGCAAGTGATGTGTACACAAAGGGGATATATACAGGACAGAGTCTCGTTAAAAGCCTTTTTCATGTACGAAACGTTGTCTGAGCAGAAAATGCATATATCGTCAAAAGCTTTGCCATATTCGTTAACTGTTTTCACAACTGCCTGGGATACTGTCTTGTTGTTAGTTGCAGTCAAGAAATGTGTATCCAGTTAGTAAGAAACAGTGTTTCCCTTTGGAGAAAGTTCATCAAAATCAAGCAAAACGGCCATGACATCCAGGACATATGTACCTTCATCATTGCTGAGTTCATCCACCATTAGCACCACTCGTTTCTCCTTAACCATCTCTTTCAGTTCTGCCCTTTCAACTTAGTAAAAATCAAACAAACAGTAATCTCGCAACTGAGAACACTTTGGTGTGGCTCCACCATTTGAAACTCTTGTCTGGACGAACTCTCTCATGTAACAGTTGTTCAACTTGTTTAGTGGAATTTTTTGCCGCCGTGCAAACACGAATCCACTCTTGGCAGACTTTGACCTTCTCCAGTTTCGCGCAGGTTTTGCAGTTTAGAACGGTCTTCAATGTATGCTGCTTGCAGTTGCTGCTTTCCCTTTTCTTTTCATTGCGTTTGTGGCTTTCCGCCTCCAAATGTCGGTCAACTGTTGCTTTCCTTAAATGATCCACAACAACATTGCAGGTGGGACAAAACAACAGGCCATCCTCGACATGGAAAGTCCCTTGTGTGTATTTTCTTGCCCTGTCTGCAGCACTGATATTAATTGGCAAATGACATCGCTCTTTAGAAGGAACTTTGGCTGTTTTAACCACAAACTTATCCATCAGGATAAGTCAGTTTTGTTTTTCATACAAACGTAACAGAACTACATTTTCCCCAACAGCCAAAAATCTTGACTGAATTACCTTGTGAATGTGTGAATATGGAAAAAGTACTTCCAGCATACGAGCACGTGAAATTTATTTTATTTTTTGTAACTAAAAGGACCTACATTTATTAAGGACTACAGTTGGCCAGTTTTCATGAGCCAATTGCCAATTGCTTTAGATTTAAAACCAGTACTAGATTATCTGCACACCGAAGGCCTGGTCGCTCATTTTAAGTGTCATGGCGATCAAAAATCTAGTTCTTTGAAAATGGTGTGTTTTGAACTGTTTTGAAAGGACTTTTGAGAGGTAGGAATACTGCTAATATTTGGCCAGTTTTCAAATAAATTGCAAAAGAGTTTATATTTTGTCATGCTGGTGTTTTTTCATACAAAATTCATGGAATTACGCGATCGTATGCGATTTTAGGTCAATTTCAGGAAATCACGCCATTGTGAAATGTCAGAAGCCCTGCCTGCAAAGCATTCCCAAATAGGAATACGCGAGCATCTTGGGAGCAAACTGATTCACCACAGAATGATACCCTTCCAGACAGCTTGTCTGTTCCACGGCAGAAGCCTTTTGCGATTGCATTGGTTAGGGTTGTCTTGTTCAGGGCACAGGTTAGCTTCTCGTATGCTTCTGGGGCTATCAAAGTATGATTATGATTAATAATGAGTATTATTAGAGTTATTAGAGAGAGTTGTTAGAGTTAGAGTTATTAGAGTTAACAGTTTTTGTTGTTTCGTTGTGTTCCATTGGCCCTGAAAAGCCCCTGTGGGGAGCGGTCAATTAAGTATTTAATGTATTGTATTGTATTATTATAACTATTATTATTATTATTATTATTATTATTAGTGTTCCGCTGTTAAAATTGTAATATACCTCTGTACATCCAGACCCTGGGAGTTTAGATATCTCCATGTGCACAAGCATTGAATAATCTGTTTGGATGATCAGTGTGTTTGTCCATTTTGCAATAGAAGCATGTCTGTCAGAAATGAGTGATTTGATAATCATTCCTGACTCCAGGATAAAACTGAATGCCTTTTGGAATGCCAGGAACTCCATTGCTGTGCTACTTCCAGCTTGATTAGCCTATTGTACAATGTAATGCAAGAAATAAATGTAAGACACTATGCAGCTAGAACTTTACTTAAACACTTCTGCGATGTTTAACCACAGATCCAAGTTTAACCTTGTAACTTGCATTAAACAGGATCAGAGAAATTCATGGTCTTGTGTTCATACATGTATTCAGGGCTGTGCTCTAGAAATGCCCGGGTGCCACAGGCTTCTAATTTTTGCCTTGGGCAACTGGAATAACTTACTTTTTTTCATATAATCTTATAATAAGTGCTGGGCACCTAGGATGTCATGGTTAGGAGCCTTTGGGCACCTCATAATTTTTCTTATACCACAGCCTTGATATTTATCTACAGTGACAGTTTACCTGCATGAGAACTGCATGTACGATCAATCCAGTAGTGCAGCAGAAAATAGTGTATGTGCCAAATGTAGCAGAATGCCCCATACTGTTGTGGTGGCCATCCCCCATGAGCATGACTTCCCTCCCCTTGATGGACTCCAATATCTTTCTCTAATATTTGCGCCAAAAAGAAACAACCGAAGGTGTGAGGAAATGTCTCTGATGGTAATAGAAGGTAAGTTCGTGGAAGGCCAATACCCCCATGTGTTTAAGGACCAGTAGAATTTTCTTGATGGAGCTTCCAGCACACAGCACTGCTAAACTCATTAAATGGTTGCGAGCGGGTAGTTTGGTTAGGATAAATGGTTGGCTTTTCCATTAAAAAACCCCTTTACAATTGCAGCATTTAGCTTCGACTGTAAGCATTGTACCAGTTTGTCTCATAGAGACTTCTGGATTTGGAAAAGAGTGACAGCTTTGAAATGAAAACAATGCCCTTTGGTTTTTCTGTAACATCTTTTCCTTGCATGTTCAACCTAAAAGATATCAAGAGTTTGTGTTAATTTCGTAAAAAAAAAATTATTGTTATCATTCTCGTCTCGGCAGCTGTCCTAAAGTAAGGAAAATTTACTTAAAAAAATAATATTGCATTGGAAAGCAACGATAAGTACTGGTATATTATTATTGTAGAATATTGCTACTATGATCAAAAAATCACTTTTTTTTTCCTCATATTTTGACAGTGTGATTGCTCAGCACTTGACTAGCAAAATGTTAAGCTTTGATTTTTATCCAAAGGCTATTTACTTTGACTGTAAGTTTTGGATTTCATGGTCAGCCATTACTCACATTCCAAAGTGACCGACTGGAGCATAAAGGGTTGGATCTAGGAAAAGTGATGTCATTTACTCACTAGCTTAAAATTTGAGTATGTAAACGCAGCTTATTACATATGCAAAACACGAGTTTTAAAGGGGTCTCTGGAATAGCGGATAGTGACGAATAGTCTTCAATACTCACCGCCTTATGCTGAACAATCTCGTAAATGCTCACCTGTCGACGAAAGAGACTTTTGTGCATGCTTTTACAAACATTCTAAAAGAGAACAAAAGTCAAAATGTACAAATATAAATCTTTTTCATTTATACATCAACAATGCAGGTCATACACTTGTCAAAAAAGTACGAAATCCAAGAAAGCAATCATTTCAATCAATCACCGTATTGTAACTCCGTTAAATAACCAGTTTCATTCATTTCTTAACTTGGCCCCCTCTCCCCCAAACAATGTTGAGACAGCTCAGCGGGCCACTACACTTAACTTGATTTATCAGCTCATCTAAACTCAACATTGTGAAGGGGGGAGGGGGGAATTATTCAGAAAAGTGCTAAGTGTCCCAAGAGTTATGACCTGCATTGAAGCTCATGACCATCTCCTCGCACAATGGCGCCCGAACATAAATTTTAGATACTCACATTTCATCATCCTCATCTGTGCTGTCCGATCCGGCAAGACACGTTCTGTAAAAAGGAATAAAACCAAAATGAGAGACAAACAAGCTACTCTGATAACCGTTGCATTAATTAATTATCCAAATAAACAACAGGATTTCAGTGCATTTATTACCTTTTCTTCTCAGGGCTCAAGCTGTCCTTCAGCGACATATTTACTGATAAGCATCTCTTCCTTTTTAGCGGGAAAATCCCATCCCACGTTGCTGCACGGTTGACCAGGAAGCACTGGGTACCAAATTGTCGTCATTTCGTCACTATCCCCCCACCCCTCCGCCCTTATTTGCCGCTATTTGTCACAATTCGTCACTATTCGCGACTATTCGCTATTCAACCATCGCCAACGAATTTAAGATAAAAGCTGCCAAAGAAACTACTCCTAGTCTTGACATGCTAAACTTTGCCAGAGAAAATGTTAAGATTCTTTCAAAGCTGCCAGTCCAGCTCAAAGTAAATGGCGTGGAATTGTGAAGAAGTGTAGAGCAAAGAAGGGAGATTGAGCTTATCCACCTTTCACTGAGTTTGCTGCTTTTGTAAAGGATTGTGCTGAGAAAGCAACCATACCTGAGCTTGAAGATCTGACTAAAATAAGGGACACTGTGAAACCCGTTGACAACACAAAAAGGTCTACCAAGGGTAAAGAAGTAAATTCCTTTGCAACTCAAGGAACTGATCAAGACATGATCTTAAACTTCCAGAATCAGAGAAAGAAAGAAAATTTACAAGCCTGTCTGTTCTGCAAGGAACATCATCATTTAGACAAATGTAAGAAGTTTGCTGAAATGCCCCTCAGAGCCAGGAAGGACTTTTTCTTTGACAAGTTTCTGTGTTTTGGTTGTGCTTCTAGTAGACAGCATCAAGCAGCATCCTGTAAGAACAAACTTGTATGTCGTGTTTGTTCTGCGATCCATCCGTGTCTACACCAACCGGGAGGTAATGCTGAGGTTGTTTCAAACTGTACAAATGTTTGTACAATCCCAGATCAGGAGAAAGGTTCAGATCATGCCATGATTGTGCCAGTGTGGGTTCGTCACATAAGTAAACCCAGTCAAGAAGTTTTACAGTACGCAGTACTAGATGACCAGTCCAATGTGAGTTTTGTGTCACAGAGCTTATGTGAGCAGCTGGACTTGCAAGGATCACCTACAGACTTGTTGCTGACAACAGTCCAGGAGCGAAATGTACATACACCAAGTAGCCGAATATGTGGACTTGAAGTGTTGGACTTTAACCGGAAGCATACTGTGAAGTTGCCTATGTTGTTCACACGAGACTCCATTCCAGCAAGTAGGTCGCAGATTCCAAAAGTCAGTGTTGCCCAGGAGTGGGAACATCTACACCCTATTGCCGATAAGCTAATGTCATATGAAGCTGATAAGTTTGTAAGTCTACCAATGAAAGTGACAAGAGTGAAGCAGTCTGTAACAAAATAGTTATCAACGAAGCCCATGAAGACTTTGCCTTTTCAACCAAGGTAAAGGAGATTATCAACCCGCAAAGGATTATCAAGGTTCTGGAGTCAGACTTTGTGGAAGGTTCTACAAGGAGCAAATCTTATTCAGTGGAAGACAAAAGGTTTCTCTCAATTTTGGAGAATAGTATTGTAAAGAGGGCAGATGGTCACTATGAAATTCGTCTACCCTTGAAGATGGACAGACTGTCTCTGCCATACAATCGTCAGCTTGCTGTCAAGAGATGGCACCAGTTGCTAGCGAGGTTCAAGAAAAATCCCAAGTTTCTTGAAGATTACCAAGTGTTCGTGAAGGATGTAATTGACCTGTGTGCAGAGAAAGTACCATCAGATCGTGTGAAGGTTCAAGATGGAAGGATTAACTATGTCCCCCACACCGGTGTTTATCATCCAAGAAAGAAGGACCAAATCAGAGTGGTTTTTGATTGTTCTGCGCAGTTTGATGGTGTTTGCCTTAATGACTACTTATTACAAGGTCCTGACCTATTGAACACTCTGCTAGGAATCCTGTGTAGATTCAGAAAAGAAAGAGTGGCATTTATGACTGACATTAAGAGTATGTTTCATCAATTCATGGTGTCAGAAGAGCATCGGGACTTGTTAAGGTTCCTGTGTTGGGAAGATGGAGATCCGAAGAAGGAAGTTGTTGAGTACAGAATGAAAGTGCATCTTTTTGGTACTGGCAGCTCCCCTGGCTGTGCCAATTTTGGGCTGAAGAAGGCCGCAGATGATGGTGAAGCTGAGTATGGCAATGAGGCCGCTGAGTTTATACAAAGAGATTTCTATGTGGATGATGGTCTCAAGTCGGTTGGTACCATAGAGGAAGCGGTCACCTTAATGAAAGCAAGTCAAGGCATCTGCGCCAGAGCAGGACTTAAACTGCACAAGATCATGTCAAACAAGAGAGAAGTTCTCGAAGCATTCCCTATTGAAGAACGTGCTTAAAGTGTTAAAGAGTCAGATTTAAAGGTCGACCCACTTCCCTTGGAGGGTGCCTAAGGAGTGATATGGTGTGTGGAAAATGACAGTTCCCAGTTTCGTATTGAAATGCAGGATCATCCCTTTACACGTCGGGGCATACTTTCAACAGTTAGTTCCATTTATGATCCCAGTGGTTATGTAGCACCAGTGACATTGAAGGGAAAGCAAATTGTTCAGCAAATGTGTCGAGACAAGCTAGATTGGGATAGCCCAGTTCCAGAAAATCTGCGTTCTGAGTGGGAGAAGTGGCGTCATGATGTCGTGAACTTAGAACAGTTGGAAATTCAAAGATGCTTTAAGCCAGAGAACTTTGGAGGGATTCAGGAGTAAGAGCAACATTTTTTATATGCGAGTCTTGAGGGTTATGGACAGTGTCCATTCCTCCGTCTTGATAATGAGAAAGATCAAGCTTACTGTTCATTTGTCATTGGCAAAGCTACAGTTGCCCCGCTGAAGCAGCTTACTGTTCCAAGGCTAGAGTTGGCCGCAGCCACCGTTTCAGCCAAGATGAGTGAATTTCCCTACACAGATGTCAAAGAGTATTTTTGGACAGATAGTAAAATCGTCCTTGGCTATGCCAACAATGAAGCCAGGAGATTTCACGTGTATGTAGCCAATCGTGTGCAGCAGATCAGGGACCTCACAAACCCAAGTTCATAGATGTATGTTGACACAGAGAGCAACCCTGCGGATCATGCTTCTCGTGGTCTTACTGCTTCACAGTTGCTGCAGGGTTCCATGTGGTTATTCGCACCAGAGTTTCTTTCGAAAGACGGTGTCTTCAAACCCCTAAAGGAGGAAGAGATTCAAGTGAAAGAACATGATCCTGAAGTGAAGAAAGGAAACGTCTTCATGTCTCATATGGATAGTGCAGCTACTCTCTATTCTGATTCATTCAAGTCGGACCGTTTAGCCCACATATCAAGCTGGTGGCATCTTCTGAAGGTAGTGGCCTTGTGTCTGCGACTTAAGTCCAAACTGAAGAACAGAAAGTTTAACTTGAGCATACAAGAGAATGCAAAGTGCCTTAGACCGTTGCCAAAGGCATCAGTTACGCTTACAGAGTTTCAGTTATCCGAAAAAGAAGTCCTCAAGATTGTTCAACATGAACATTTCTATGAAGAAATCCAAGTTTTAATGAAGCGTAAAGTGATTGGAGAAGTATCAACTAGAGAGTTGTCAAAACAGAAAATCAGACTATTAAGATGTCCAGTTGTTTGTACCGCCTGGATCCCTTCGTGGATAAAGATGGCCTCATGCGAGTCGGTGGTCGCATCAAACGAGCTGATCTTCTAGTAGCAACAAAGCATCCAGTAATACTTCCACGGAAGAGTCCAATTACAGATTTGCTAATCAAATTCTGCCATGCTAAAGTGAACCACATGGGAAGAGGAATCACTCAAAACGAGTTACGACAGAGAGGTTATTGGATAGTTGGCGGTTCTTCAGCCGTGTCAAACTGCATATCACAGTGTGTAATCTGCAGAAAATTGCATCGTCTCCTGGAGACTCAGAAAATGTCAAATCTACCTATCGATAGAGTTGAACCGTCACCACCGTTCTCATACTGTGCTGTTGACCTCTTCGGGCCTTTTCTAATCAAAGAGAGAAGAAACGAAGTAAAACGTTACAGAGTCACATTTACCTGTATGGCAAGCAGAAGTGTGCATTTGGAGACAGCTAACTCCTTAAACACCTCGTCTTTTATGAATGCTCTAAGCCATTTTTCTAAGCCGACGTGGCCCAGTGAGACAACTACGTTGCGATCAAGGGACAAATTTTGCTAGAGCACGGAATGAGTTGAAAGTAGCCTTGGATGAACTGGATCAAGTGCAGTTGCAGGAGTACCTTGTGGAGAATGGCTGCGAATGGATACCATTTCAGATGAACGTACCCCATTCAAGTCATATGGGTTGGGTATGGGAACGTCTTATACGTACAGTTCGTTGTGCATTGGAAACTGTACTTGTCAGTGCTAGCACCCAATTGGACGACGAGGCATTCAGAACCCTCATGACAGAAGTTGAAAGTATAGTTAATTCCAGACCACTCACTGTCAATGACCTGAATGATCCAGAGGCACCAGAACCTCTGACTCCAAACCATTTGCTCACCCTAAAGCAAACTTGTGCTTCCGCCTCCTGGTAAGTTCCAACGAGCAGATTTATACTGTCGTAAATGGTGGCGTAGAGTACAGAACATGGCCAACCAGTTTTGGTTTAGGTGGCGTCGAGAGTTTCTCCAGAACCTGCAGTCTCGTTCCAACTGGACGAAACCAAGGCGGAATATGACTGTAGGAGACATAGTGATTTCCAAGGAAGGCAATGGACCATGTAACCAGTGACCACTTGCCAAGGTCATCGAAGTCTACCCAAGTGAAGATGGTTGTGTCAGGAAAGTAAAAATCTTGAAGGCTGACGGAGAGCTTGATAACCTTGGAAGATGTCAAATGCCTCCAAGAATGTTGGAAAGACTAATTCATAAGTTGGTTCTACTGTTACCTTGTGACGAGTAAAGATGATTCCTCTGAGAGCAGTGCAGTGACCGGGGAATTCACCATCAAGGAGCCAGATGTTAAATGAAAAAGTGCAAGCGAATAATATGAGTGAACGTTATCCTTGTTTAGTTTACAAGTGACTGCTGAAGAACTTTGTTAAGGTTTAAGTAATTGTCAAAAAACAATTAGGGGAGCCATGTGGCTGCAGTTCAGCCAGATTGTGTGTCAGCGGACATTCTTCAAGTGCTAGGTAACCGCTCAGTGGTCGTGCTTTCCGCCATGCTTTGTTTTTGCATCGTGTGGTTCTGAAGATATAAACAAAATCGTTTTCCATCGGATCGTATCATGTGTTATCGAAGACCTAAACGGTAAGAAACAGTTTTTTGTACCTTTTCCGAATTTTTGTAAGTCTTTTTCTTGGGGATGTGACAGTATTTAAGTTTATTTCTTCATCTTTGTTATTCAGATTGTTATCTCGGGTAAACCATGCATCCGTGTAAGTCAGTGTTTATAAGGAAGCAAATTGTGCCAAGCAGTACTCGCTACCTGTGAATCAATGTCGTTTTGTTGGGTTTGAAACTCTTCTGGTAAAGTTACTTAGAAGCAGCCACAACATTGTTTTTGCTGTCTTGATTGGATGACGTCACTTCCCCTCCCGCCCCAACTTTCTCAGTTGTTCCCGGCCATATTTCAATTTTGTAATGGCAGGCGGTCGAAGCCAGAAATTACAGCTCAATTAATCACACTTTTTGTGGACATAAAGACTTGAAACTTGGCGTGGTAAATATTAAACAAGAGTACTTTTGATATACGGAGAAAAAGTCAACTTTTGATCATAGTAGCACTTTATCTTAACAGTGCCGCCAAGTAAATAGTCTACAAGTGGCTGTTTTTGTTTGGGAATACTGCAAGATGTCTCCGGTACTTTGAATTTGGAGACGATACTTGGCTAGAGCCCACAATGCATCAATGGTCCTGTAGCTTTCTGGGAAATGCAACATCACTGTTTCCTGGGGAGGATGCCTTTCGTTTTCTTTCTTTCTCAAGGAGTCGACCCGGCTCTACTTTCAACGCCTCTTCACCCTTTGTCATGGAACTTTCTTCAGTGGTAGAGTCGTTTGACTGGTTATTTGCACTGGAGTCCCCACGAGATTTCTGAATCTCTTTTTTCTTGCCTTCTCTGGTGAGATGCTGCTTTTCTGATGCTGACTTCTTTGGTTTTGTTTTTTTGTTTTCTCTGATGAGATACAGGTACTGCTCTCCTGGTGCTGACTTCCTTGGCTCTGTTTTCTTGCTTTGCTGCTCTCCTGGTTTTTTTGCATTCTCTGAGATGCTGCTCTCTTCTTGCGCTCTTGCAATTTCGTCTTTCTCCTCTTCAGCTGCAGATTTTACCTGCAGATTCCAGTT
>NC_090888.1:32253997-32256497 GCF_036669925.1 Montipora capricornis | reverse complement strand
ATCAGATGTCACAATGCTTCCTAGAGGGGGGACAATAAAATGTTTGCTGCCATTTTGAATGCGGACAAGAGCCTGGAGGCGAATTTAGAAAACAAACATGGCGGGCCATGTCGGGGAAGATTGTTTTGGCATACAATTGTCCCTTATACTTGGAATAATGAACAGCACAGACAGACGAGAGGAAAAGAGGAATTTCTTAATTCGAGGAAGACGCTTCAGGAGATCATTTAAAAACTATTGTAACTATTGACATTTTATGAAACTATCGCGATTATTATCGATAGTTAAACTTGGTATTGATGTATTACTATCGGAACACTTACAATCGCGATGCATCGATAGTTCGATGTATCGTTACACCCATACATGATGCCGTAGAGCCCATCATCCCCCATAAACACTCGTTTGATCTCCTCTTTCCTTGGGCAGGCCTGTGAGTGCACATCTTGCTTCTCACATAGCCCAAGCTGCAGCTGCAACTGCTGGTTGTTTATCAACAGTATTTTGAGGATCTAAATCTGAGGTTGCAGCTTCTGGTTGTCGATCCCTTGATTTTTGATAATCTGATTTTGAAGCTTAACTGCTGGCGCACATCTTGGGATCTGAATCTGAGTTTGCAGTTGCAGATGCGTCGATTTTGTCGAAACTGAGTATGATGCTTTTAGTTCTTTACGTTGGATATTTTTCGGATCTGAATCTGAGCCCATCCCCTTCATTATCATGGGGTGGTGTTTCTGCAATAATGTTGGTGGATTCACTTTCTCTTGATCCAAGGTCCTCTGGAACATTCCTTGGGATGTCAGGGGACAGAGAATTCTCTGGTTGTCCTTGATCTTCTTCTCCTTCTTCTTCTTCGTCTTCCTCACTATGGTGGGGCTTGGTCACACGAGCAGTTACTTTCATTGCCTGGGACGCTGCTTTTCTCAGATCCTGGCATAGATAGCAGCATCTACTAGTGGTCTTGCTGTTGCTCATTACTTTTTGCACGTCCTCGCCCTCCCTAGAGTCACCATGTTGATAGGACTGGGTGGTGATGAACTTCTTCAATGCGCTTGTTTGTCACGCCAGACGTCTTAAAAAAGGCACTTAAACGTTTGCCAATGGTACCCTTAGGAAACCCTTTACGAACACTTCCATGTTCTTTTGAAGCTCGGCATCCATGTCGAGCATTGCTGGACTGTTCTTTGTCCTTTTATGTTTGGGCACCAGGATAATCTTGTTGCCCACACTCTCTTTGAGCCTTATGGTAATCGCTGAGGAGGGCATTATTTAGTGGTGCAGGACGAGAGCAGGTTGCTAACGTGAACTTCACTAAGAGCAAGTCCTTTACAGCAATGAACTCTTCCCTGGAAAGGGTTTTTTCCAGCAGCAGCCTCTTTGGCAGCTTTCTGGCCATCGATGTAAGGTCTTGTCCCCCTAATCTGGCTGATAGCCTGTGGACTGATTAAGGTATCAACTTCTGTGGGATACTTCCGCATTTGCGTGTCCTGTGTGGACGAATCCACACATGAGCGCCAGCCTTTCATTGAAGGGACGAGAACCTGGAAGAGTTCACGATAACTTGGTTGGAGAGGTGGTATCATCCTTGCATGATATTTTTTCGATGATATCAATCTGATAATTTTTTCTACACTTGTCAGATGTGACAAAGTGGTGGGTGCCAGGAGCTCTCAATGCACTTTTGAGTTGAGGCTCAACCCACGTTTTTCACACAATGTCCCCTCTGTCGGTGCAAAGGCAAATGATGTCGTCACCATCTGGGTCAATTTGCCTCTAAGATTCTGCTTACTTGGCCGGCATGCTGCAGCCTTGCAGCCATTCTTTTTGTACCCAGCATCTGGGAGAGCTACAATCGGCGACAAAATTAGTTGAGACAGTTGCCAACAGAGCACACTGGCAACGACACATTCATTGTTTGCAAAGAAAACTTGTCCAGAAAGTACGTTTCCGGGATACCCCTCCCTCCCCCACCCTAATCAATGTTGTACCGCTGTCGACAAGGCTCGTAGAAAACAGAAAAACACAACATTGTCCCGGGGGTGCGGGGGAGGGGGTCATTTGCGCCACCGAGCTTGAAATCGACTCTAAAGGATAAGAGTGTCTCAACATTTTTGACGCTGATTGTCTGTATGAAAAAATTTTGTATGAAGTGTAATGACGACTTCTGAGACGCATTTTTTTGCATTAATAAATGAAATATACACATTTCAATAGCGTTTATGCGTTGTCATGTCATATAGGAATCAGAACATATATTAAATCACCTTTTTCTTTACGGTGATGTAGCAGTCCGCTGTTATGATTGCAGACATTTCAGTGTCGAACATAGTTTTCACTCAGAACATTTCTAACGAGATAAGGGCATGTATACGCTTGCCATCTATTTGCGAAGGGCGGAAAGTGAATGATATTGTCAGGGGAAGTGATCTCTCACGGGCTTCGATGTACCGCATTCTAAAAAAAGAGAAATTTTAACGCAAGTAATCACTACCGAGAATGT
>NC_090888.1:32241497-32248997 GCF_036669925.1 Montipora capricornis | reverse complement strand
ATAAACGTGAAGAATTGTCTAAATTTTAAAGTATTTCCGACAGTTGTTCTATTTAAGTGGATCTTTTAAATAAATTAAACTCACCAGCTTCTCATTTGTATTTGCGAAACCTTGATCTTGTGAGGACGGTTAAATCTAACTCACAATGTGCATAACCAAACAATCCATATGCGAAAAAAAAAAAGCACGTACATAATTCCCACCAAAGCGTTTTTATGCAGTGTATTCGAGCATCAGTAATGTCGAATCGCAAGTTTCCTTCACATGAAATGCCAGTGATAACAAAACCACACAACTTCCGGTAGCCAGCAACTAAAGAGTAAGGACTACAAAGACTGAAGACCGTTCCAGTTCTACGTACACAATTTTTTTGCTACTGCAAATAGCCTTGATTAATTTATTAAAATTCGAGCGAACCGATAGAATGGAGAACAAACTTACGACTTTGCCTTTGAAGGGGTGATATTTCGACTTGTTTATAATTCTGCACTTAGCACAAAAAGAAGGGTTTTCGTTGGTTACAGCTGCTAAGGCCTCTTCGATTGCTCGCCAAGGATGCTCGACTAGTTGATATTGTTTTCATGTTGGATAATTGTACCATTTACAGGCTGTATGTTGCAAGACGGGCTACAAAATTGGACCCAAGGGCAGAAAGCTTGCTTATTATGGTCTTGCAGTAAAAGACATGTATCAATCAGCTGAAGATTTGATTTCAAATTAGCATGTGTTTTTCTAATTATAATAACAATTGGAACTGGTACTTGTTGATACACATAAAAATCACTTTCATGTGAGATTATTTTTCTTTCATGAGCAATCATGCCAAAAGTGACGACCTATACTCCAAAGCGAATTCAATCTCTTCTTGGACAAGGTCTTCATCCTGTAGCGATATTCAAGGAATTGAAGACTAAAAGCTTATCAGTAAGTTATCCAAGTGTTCCTAGAATTGTTGTAAAGATGATGCTTACTGGATATACAGAGAATCTTGCGAGGTCAGGACAGCCAAGGAAGTTGAATGAAGCAGCAAAGGCCTGTATCGAGTCACAGATTCTTTTCATCTGAGAACAGAGAGAGCCTGGGTTTGATGCGTGGTTTTTTTACAGATGGACAAAGGTTTTTATTACTCTTTTACAGTGTATTTGGAGGATTTAGCAAAAGAAGGGCATTTCAACAAGTTTTGAATGTGCCAAGAAATTACGCAAAACTACTCTTGGTTCCTTTGCCCAGGGCAGGGCATTAATTAAGCTTGTCACGAACATACACGTGGGAATTTGGGTTACCAGGAGCAGTGGCTGATTGGATACGGTATGTTATTTTTATTATTGTGTGTAATGTTTATGTTTTCGCGGGCAATGAAAATTAATTAACAAAGTAACAAAGAACTAGCAACTCGCTGTAGGACCGAGTTCTTCAGTATATTTTCTCTTGTATGGGAATGCCTTGTTTCAAATTCACTCCAAGTGTAGCGGTTTTGTGGAATTTCACCGCTGTTTCGTTCCAGTGAGCACGAATTTTCACTGATATTTCCCTTTTTTGAAAATTCGCCTCAGTTTTTGCAAAATTTCGCTGATGTTTCGTTTCCTTTAGCGCGAATTTTCGTTGAAATTTCGCTTGTCCGATTTTTTGAAGCCATGAGCGAAATTTCGTTCTATCTTACGAAATTTTGCCGACTTCCATGAAATTTAGCATGTCCAATGTGCGAAATTTCCAGTGAATCTTTGACGAATTGTCGACAAATTTGGATGAGAACAAAGCACGAATTTCGTTGAAATTCGCTCTCATTACTTTTGCACAGTACTGTACAATCACATGCTGTTCAAACAACTGCATCAGACTTTGACCTAGTTGTTCCCATATTATCTCAGAGGGTCCCACAACCAACAAACACAATCAAAGCATGACGAAGTAGGTCCCTCACTGTCTGAGAAAACATTCAACAAGCACGTCAAGCCCACCATGTGAACAAAATGCCACTCAATTCGCACACAACTCAGAGATTACAATCACATGCTGTTCAAACAATTGCATCAGACTTTGACCTAATTGTTCCCATATTATCTCAGAGGGTGCCAAAACCAACAAACACAATCAAGGCATGACAATGACTCAATGAAGTCTACATCATAATATAAAACACTTGATTTAATGCAAGGAATACTCACCAAGAATAAAAGACGAAAACTTGAACTTTAAAACAAACGCAAAAAAAGCAGTGAAATATCCCTTGAATGGAGACAACAATCTAGCGTAAGACAATGATACAAAGATGCAACCCTTAGCATATAGATATACGTATATGTGCACTATGTAACCCTGAACACTAAAAGAAGATCCATGAGCAAAGTTATTAGCGTGTGAAATTCAATATCGCATAACGTCATAACTATGCAGGATTAACGTCAATCATTTCGAGAGTAGATGTGCACACAGATGGCTGGCCTCCAATCTTTGTGCCCAAGTTTCATTTTATTAGATTGAAATGGTAGGAAGTTATGGCGAGTTTAATATGGGAAAGTCCGCCATATTGAAAAAATAAAAGAAACATCCATAACTTTGCGACGTTTAAATCGATTAAATCTAAACTTTACACAGGCCATATATGTGTTGCATTCTACCTTATGCAACAAATTGCTCGTCCTAGGATACCACATACGCAAAGTTATGAATGTTTGAAATTTGATTTTACATTACGTCATAACTATACAGGATTAACGTCAATCATCTCAAAACTTAATCTCCAGACATCTGAAGTGCCTCTTATGTACTTCTCCAAGTTGGGCTTAAATGCCTTTAAACTGTCGAAAGTTATTGCGAGTTAAAGTTGTGACCTCATTTTCAAGTTGAGATTTGTGGTGGCGGCCATGTTGGCAAAAAATTTAAACGTTAATAACTTTGTGCAGTTTTAAACGATTCTGCCCAAATTTTATATGCAATACATATGTGGTGGAAACTAACTTTAGCAACAAACGGCGACATGTGCAGAATTATTGACATTTGAAGTTTGATCAAAGATGCCGTCATAACTACACTACATTTTAACCCATTTTCTCAAAACTTGTTTTGTTTCCTTTCCATGCCTGGACACGGGATATGACATGAAAACTCCAGAAATCGGTCTTTAAATGCCTTAAATATAACACCACTAGCCTTCACTTGTGATACACAGCACTCGTTAATTTATGTCAATCACTGTGCACAAACAACTTGAATGAAAGGTTAAAAAACATTTCCATGTAGGTCACAAACACCTTATATCACTCTCTGGGTAGTTAAATTGCTTCTGCACAGTGTTTAAAGGGTCTAAAATAGTAAAAGATCGGGAGTCAAAAAAAGTGTGTCTACTCACCAAAAGGACTTGATCAAAAGGGGAAGAGACTGGAACTAGAATCAGACTTAAACATAGGTATCTTTCGAAATGCGCTTTTACTACCTGCTTTTTCTTCCACTCAGTATAAAAAATAGATTACGACAACGTTTGAGAAACTCGTTCAGTTCCGGGAATGTTTTCTTGAAATCTGTGGCCACGAGGCTGACAATGTGGCTGTTGCAGGTAATGTGCACAGATAGGGGGAAAAAGGCAAGATAGTGTGTCATTGAATGCTTTTTTCATGTAAAAAACGTTGTCAGAATTAAAGACATGAACATTGTCGAAGTCTATGTCATAGTTATTGACAGTTCTGACAATTGCCTGTGATACATAGTTTTGTTGTTCGTCTCACTCAAAAAATGAAATTCGTTGAAGTGGAGAATAACGGCCATTATATCCAGAATGTATCTGCCTTCGTCGTCACTAAGCTCATCCACAACCAGTGCTACATTTTTATCTTTGACAAGACACTTGAGCTCTGACTTTTCCACTTCATACATGTCAAAGAGATAATCGCGCAGCTGAGAGCATTTTGGTATCGCCGACCAGAAAGTTTCGCAGTTCTTTATGCAATGGAATGTTAGCTGCACAACAGACTTTTATCTGGGCTTGGCAGATCTTTACTTTTTCAACCCGTGGCGAAGTTTTACACTCAAAGGCTGTTTTGAGTGACTCTTACTTTCCGGTAGCTTTCTGATTGTGTGAAGACGACTCCAAATGTTTGTCAATTTTGTGTTTCCTGGTATGACCAATGACGATATTGCATGTCGAGCAGAAAAGAAAGCCATCTTCTGCATGAAATGTTCTTTTTAGACAATTTCTGACCCTGCCTGCTGGAATTACTTTCAAGGCCGTATCATTCTCCTTTTTTGTCAAAAACTTTTCCATGTCAGTCTTTGCGAGTGACCACCGGTGATCGCTGGCTTGATAAATATTTTGTCAGCTACGTACGCTTGACTACAAAAATTTTCTACAACCTAAAGTCAACTGGAGTTTGTAAAAGCTACTGTTAATGGAAGCTGTCTTCTTATTGCACTACGATTTACAAAAATTATAATATCCGACAAACTGTCCATCCTGTAAATGCCAAGAAAGAAAGATTTATTTTCGCTCGGCATTAGAAAGCCACTTGACCTTATTTAACAACACCTGTGATTCGCTATTTGAAAACAATAGGCACAAACCGCCAATGAAAAATAAAATGAGAAGTAGACTAGTGCCCAGGACAGCGCAAGCTATGGCTAGGATGCCTTGTTGTTTGTGTAACCCAATCGACGCGTTGTTTGCTGAAAGTGTAGAAATACTAGAGTGTTTTCAAGGTAAATAGTCTGAAAATGGCCTAAATATATTCTAGATCACCTGAGACTCAATAGAAAAACACGTTTTGATTGAAATTTTGAGTAGATAATTCTGTATTGTGCGGTATTTTCCACACCCGTGCACCCTGTCAGAGTGCCCGTTTAGAGGAATCACAACTTGCATTATTGAAGTACATATATATGATTTTTTTTTAGTTGCCGTGAAAGAGTAAGAGTCGCTTCCTGAAGAAATTCTGTGATGGAATGTAGAACAGGGAAAGGTACTTTACAGCACAGAAAAATGCTTAGGAGTCAATTCTGTGTCCCCGACATTTATGGTTTGATGTATTTTAGGATTATTCTTTGCAGACTTGTTATAGTTCTCTCTGGTTTACCTGAAATCTTTAAAAGCCTTTTTTTTTGTTTAAATTTGAAACAAGAACCCAATCCAGAGATTGTGATCTGAATTAAATGTTCAGGTACGTGCAATAAAAGATGTAACTATATTGATATTTGCATTCAATTTTTTTATCTCTGAGCCATGATGGTGACTGTCAGGTTGACAATGGATTTTTTTCTTGTAATGTCCAGCGCATTTCTGATTTGCTGAAATATTATTTTGCTGGAGCAAGATACATTATAACCTTGTTTCGTGTGTTCACATGTGCACTTGTGTTTCTCAGTTATTTAAAGCTAATTTTTCTTGCTTTTTCTGACCTTGTTCAAGAAAGTTCCAGCTATAGTAACGCAGGCTAAAAATATTAAGTAATAGACCATTTTCATGTAAATTAAAAAGTTGTATTTTTACTTCATCGTAGTCTGAGGATTACAAAGACAAATTATACATGTTGACTTTAGGTTCATTAATACACGTGTACCTGTACGTAACTATAAGCTTGCATATTAATGCCGGTATAAAAGACCTGTTGGTGAAATAAATGTTTTACATGAAGAGGTATCTCACTTGTGATTGTTGTACTGTAGTTTACAAGTTAAGGAGTCCTGAATATGAGAAATGTAGCAATTAATGCATGAACTGTTCCTGGTTGGTACAGCTGTATATGTATAAGGTAGTGTTATATGTATGTTTCTGGTGTTTTTGGTATAGCAAATCAGCTATATGTTCTTGGTATGTTTTAGGTATGGTGAGCATATCCAAGACATAACTTTCAGCTTTGTTTTTGATATATTTTTAGGTACTTCCAAAGTGCTACCTTTTAGGCATCAAGCTGAGTGAAAGGTGGGTGCCTGGGATGTCCAGAGGCCTCCACTGTGATCAGCCAGCCCCTAAACATTAAAACTTTCCCACGGATGGCAATCCCCGCAACCCAGCCTGAGCCCCCACACCGTGCCGAAGGGACCTCTAGGCTGACTAAGGACAGCCCACAGCCTAAGGGGTATTGCCTGGGGGAAGCCAGAGCCCCTGACAAGCGCTGCCAGATCCCGAGGCACCTGCCAGGTATAGCAGAAAGACCATAACTATACCTACCAATTATAGTAGCCTGCCCACCACTTCAAGAATGGACTGCACTGGGGTCCTTATGTACTGTTGGTACGCATTGTTGGACCAACGACCCATAGTGTTAATTAGATAATCTGGAAGACCCTGCTGGGCTGCCGTGGTTGCTGCCCCAATTCGGAAGCTGTGGCCAGAGAAGGATCCAGGTATCCCAGCCACAGATAATGTTGACTAAAGGAAATGAGACAGCTGCGCCTGAGACAGGATTGACCATCTTGGTGAACGAAGAGAGGACCCGGCGTTGGACCGCATAGATGGAGGTATGCCATCAGAGAAGCAATGGGACAGATAGATGAATGGCCTTGCCCTAAATAGATAGAGCATCCTTGATGAAAGGGGTCCTTTTTTGAGCACTTGATGTGCACACATAGACAGGTGGGTTTGGATGTGGAATCCAGTTTCAGGTCCTGAATGGAGAGGTGAATGGAGGCATCAAAAGGGGAGTTGACAGTAAATTCTCCAGCCTGTAAAAAGTTAAGGCAGCAGGGAGCCCAAAACATGGTGTGCGAGTAGTCATTGGGTAAGAGAGAGGAGTGAATGAATTTCCTTGGATCCCCTGTGACTGGCTGGCGAGGGCTCTCCCGGGAGTCCTGGTGATGCTTAATACCGTGTAATACTCATTGTAGTTGGAGGCAATTGGCAAGTGGGTCACTGAAACCTATGTCTATGTGCAGAGAGCGAATTCTTGATGAGGAAACCTAAATTGAAGAGTGATAGAAGCGATCTGCCAATTGTGAACAAAAACACATCAAGACTTGTTGAGAAGCTGGAAGGATAGATCTGTCCTGGTTGACACTACAAGTTGGGAATTTCTGCACTCCGTGGCAATTTTCGTCTTGAAAACCTCATGTGCGAGAGATACAGTTTCGGAACACTTTATAATAGCAAACAACACACTTTTGAAATTATTCTCCGCAGCTCGCTGAACCACTGTCGCTTGTAGTCCTTCGCATTTCACTTCCTTCACTTTCATACTCGGATGTGCCACAAAAACTTTATTATAAAAAACAAAGAGACAACAATTATTCGATGAACAATAACTGAACCTTTTCGAGATCAATTTAAGTTATATCAAGTGTAAACAACAAGATAAAAACAAAGCTCTCGCTCGTGTCGTAATTACTCATTTACCTTAGTTATTGTTTGTGTTTCTTCTACTGGAACATTCATCAGACCTCGGATTTCCTCATACAAATGCTCTACTCGGTTTATTTCTGATATCCTTTCATTGGCTGACAAGTTCTCTTTACCCAGCGATAGCTTTTTTCTCACTCTTCCCTGGGAATAAACACAATGAGAATTTGAACCATCCA
>NC_090888.1:32226497-32228997 GCF_036669925.1 Montipora capricornis | reverse complement strand
TTTTCAAGCAACAGTCACTCAAAATTAGGTTATAGAAATTGATTTCCGCCTGAAATCCATCGAATGCATGTGCAGTAAGGGAACAGTATCATTTTCCGTCAATAAACTCCCAAGCGTTTACACTTGCTGCAGGAAAAGGTGGTTGCTTATCCACTACTCTGGTTATTGCCGAGACTAAAATGTATTAAACTTCGAGGTGGTAGCGGTCTCTCAGAAGAGAAAAAATTAACAGTGTTTAGCTTACGAGAGATGCTGAGAGTTTTTGAATTGTATCCGACCGAAAAACAAGGAAAATTATTTACAAAGTGGTCACTTACGAGAGCGGTCAGTGTAAAATGGGGAATTTATTTTAAAATGCAGACTGGAGACCGGGGCTAAAATGCAGACCGAGGATGAAATGCAGACCAAGGAAAAGTATAGAAATACTACCGAAAATAGCTAAAATTGTAGCGATGATTGCAATGATTTGTCACACGCGATTATCAAAGCAATGTCAACAATCAATGGTGAAAATCAACAATGAACGGTTGTGAAGTTGAATTGGTGTCGGCTGTTAAATATTTTTTCCATGGCCATGACTCTTTGCATAAAGCCCTTTGGCAGTTAAGTTACCAGAAAGGGCTTTGCTTCGCTAATAGTTGCAATACAACATTGTAAAAATAAAAGTGACAAATAGTTATGGTTAGCGAGCGACATAAACATATGATGCGACGTAGTCTGGCTGTGTTGCTGGCGGGAAGGGTTTACATAAAATTAATTTTCGGTAAAGAACTGAAATCCGTTCAGTTTCACTCGCTTAAGAAAGATAGAAGCTTTGAAATTGAAGTTTAAGTCACAAATATCTTTAACACATTTGCTGGTTTGCATAGTTTGACCTACATTGTAATTGGTGTCAGGGTAAAATGTATTTCTTTGTGATCGGTCATGTGAAATGTCTGGGTGCTGAACTAAACGTTCACCCTTTTATATACCCTTTATTGAGAAAAGGTACCCCTTCCACGTAACTACAGTCTTATGAATTAATCGCTGAGAAATGAAGTCTTGTTGTCATTTTCATGTAGTGCTTAATAAATAAACTGATACAACCATAAGGTGCGTCTATTCAAAATATTTTAATTTAAAACCCTTTTAAATACCTAAATGACCGTTGTCCCTACCCTTCTATACACCAGAAGCCTGTAAAAGGTACCCCTTGCAGCCATAGCCTCCCTGTATAGGCCATTATAGGGGGCTTATGAGAGTGGAGAGTTGAACAAAGCATTCCCTATTGACATAAAGAAAAAGGCGGCCAATTGCATGCCATAGTCTTTGTATTTTCCAACGAACACACTCAGCGTGGTTGATTACCATAATATTGTTTACCATACTTATTCAGCTATAAGCCCAGCGATTTTTACACAAATCCTCACTCAATTTGGGCAAATTTGAAGCCATAGAAGGGGTCTTGGCTTATAGCCGAGTATTTTCTATAAAAAAAATCTTCTCAGCAAAGTAAAACAGTAACAAATGAACGTGTATTCACTTACAAGCCGAACTAAATTACTTGTAAAATGAAGAGCAGTTGTTGTTGGTGTAATATGGACTTTTATTACTTGGTGGCTCGACTTTTTATAAAACGCTTCGCTTGTACAAAGACACGTTTCCTGTGAGGTCAGTAATTGTTAAATAATATTTGTCACCTCATGTCGCTTGTTTGTTTCTTATCTTTCGTGTTCATTTGATTGCTTTGAGTATAATTTTTCAGTCAATGTCAATTTGTACTTTAAATTACGAAAATTCCATAGTCGATAATACACATCAAGACCTAAAATGGGTCTCGGCTTATAGCAATTCATGTCATCAAGTTGATTTTTTTCCGTAAGAAGTTTGGGGTCTCGGCTTGTACCCGAATAAGTACCGTAGTTCTTAACCATGAATGTGACAATACAAATAACCACTTTGTACTTGATTTGACCAGGCAATTAGCTGATTCAGTAAACATTGCGTCGGTTTTATTTAATGCACCAAGACAACCCGGGTAAAACAAGTGTTGGGAACTCGGAATTAAATTATACAAATATACATGTCGTGGCATCACAAGGAATGGATTACTTGTAATATAAGGATTAAACAAACTTAAAAATCAAGATGTGACCATCGCAGTTGTAACTGTAATTTAAGCAATTGAGATCACCTGGTTAATACAACCAAGTTTTATATCGCAACAAAGTTAGAAGCTCAGTACAGTGAACTCTCTCTAAGACGGACACTGTCGGGACCGAGCTCGACTGTCCGTCTTAGGGAGGTGTCCGGCCTATAGAGTAGAGGTAACATGCATGAGACCGGTAGTTCTGAGATAATAAAGCTTAACCGATGCACAATGAATACACGTCTTTCTTAAGTCTGTCTAAAGTTGTTAAAACTACAAACTATAGTAAAATAAATTGGAAAATTCATTGGTTTTGTGCGAGCACTTGAAATTGTCAATGCACTGACTAACTCGATCTGGATGCAATTAGTC
>NC_090888.1:32221497-32223997 GCF_036669925.1 Montipora capricornis | reverse complement strand
CACCTGGCCCTAATTTCTGCAAGCTCTAGAAGGGGATACAGTTCACTTACCGGCGCCCAAAAATTTATGTAGCAATTTTATTGAGCTATCAAAAGATACCCCTTTTTTTGCGATCTCGGATGCGCCGTTAGTGCTACTGAAAGGGGGTATGATGGATTGCATGAATACAGAAATGATGAACTGCCAATGGGGTTTTTTCCATTTCTGGAAGCAAATACCACCTGCAGAACAGAAAGATATCCCCTGTGTAGATTTTGCGTGATGTGCGTGGCTGATGTTGACCCCTCTTCACCTTGCGTCACAGTTCTCACGGTAAAAAACCTTTTTTTACGCTTTTTCGAAGGAGCGTACGATCCAGTTATGTACTTTTAAGTATTCTTGTTGGAGTGTCCTCTCTGAATATTGGTTTTATATAGGGAAAACGATTTTGGCAACAGTTCTCGCCTCAAACCTTAAAGAAATGAACTGTTCACAATGTTGTCTTTAAATGTTTAACCAGAGAACTGTTGTAAATCGCAAAAGCCACCTGCTTTATACATTACTTCTACAACATACAGTTGGATCATAGATCAAAATTCTTTAGCGTGATATTTCACATAATGTAGCCGAGAACTGTGTCAGAGAAATGTGTTATGTTTACAAAAATACAGACTCAACGTAACACAATTCTTTGCTCTTTTCAAAAAACAACATTATGATATAATACATGTAGCAAATATTTTGTAGGGTTAAAAGTTCGTTCAGTGTGATTACCAAAGTAGTTGTGGTTCGGAAAAATGACACTTCATTGGTTTAGTATAAGAAAATGAGTATGAAGGTGACATTCAATTGCGTGATTAATATTTTGTCCTTTCACCCTTGGAAGCGACAATAGCTGTAATCCTTCTGTTCATACCAGAGATAGTTTCAATGGGAATATTCCCAAATGTTTCCAAAACTTGAACGTTAAATTCATCAAAGGATTCCCTTGTAATGTTCGGGGATATTGTCTCCTGATCTAAGTAGCACTTAACAAGATGGAAAATATTCTCTGTAGGATTCAGATCTGGTGACTGGGGTGGGATTTGATGAAAGCTACCCTCAATTTCTTCAAGGGCGAGTTTCGCAACATGACTGGTCTGTGAGGGGTCGTTGTCCATAACAAATAAACATCGACTATCTGCTCTTGGACCAGCGTTTGCAAAAATAAGGTTGAAATGTTCTCAAATAAATGCCGCAAAAAATTCATCTGTCATTTTCTCGTAGGGTACTTTCAAGATGACTCCTTTTCCGTATGCTATGGCCACAAGAACATGCAGATGCCGTCCACCAACTAAATCTTTACACCCTTTGGTTGTAACTTTAAGCCCATCCTCTCGTTTTCGCCACACCCTGGCTCTGTTTGAGGCTGCACCACTTTTCGGGTTATACTTGTGGATAATCGATGCCCCGTCAAAGTAAAAGGAAATTTCGTTTTTCCAGAAATCAGGATTTCTAATCATCTCTTGCCTCATGTTACTTGCAAATTGCAGTCACACTTTTTTGTCATTGTCACTAAGAATCCCTTTTCTTCAAGCCAAAAAATAATAGTATCCAAGTTCATTCAAATAGCGCGAATATGTCCTCCTACTGGCCACTTGGAAACTAAGACCACTCTCCTCCACTGAACTTCTCACAGTGACATGTACATTATTCCGTCCAAAAGACTTAAAGGTACGAATCAGTAAACGCATCTTTCTTTCGCTTACATTTCGTGGTCTTCCCTGCTTCTTGTCACTTGGTATCCTCCTCTCACGTCCATTTCCAAACTCATTACTGCAAATTCGGTGCACAGACAAGTTTGATATTCCACATTCCTCAGCGATTTTTCGGAAAGGCAATTTACTGTATGTTCTCAGGTACCACACCAAAGCCTTTTTCTTTGCTGCAATTTGTTGGATGACGACCATACTTGCATGTACATATAATTATTCACAAAGCAGACAAAGAGTAAATTTTCATTGAAAGTTCAACAACATCACAATCGATATCCTTTTCAAACTCTAATTTTACATTTAAATTCTAAATCTCCCGCAAACATTACATTTGGTAACGCCATACATCCTTTCACATTGTAAATAACAGTTCCTTGTCTTATTATAGTGTTGTTTTCTATTTTTCAAAACGTAATCGGTACTTTTGCGTGTCAGCCAGTATTCAGACAATGGGGGACAAAACTCTTAGGACACCTGACATGATCTGCCTTAATTTCTCTCCTTTTCCCTCACCCCTCAAGCAATGTTGTAGTTTGTGCAGGGCTGTACACTTTACCCTGTCCTAAAAGAGTTTCTTCATTCCAACATCGTTTGGAGGGGGGAGGGGAGGGCCATTCGTGATATCCACGTGGTTAGAGAAGTGCATATTATGCTACATCTGAATATTTGAGAAGTAAATGATCTGGAAGGAAGGTTTTCCATATCCATTCCAAGGATTTTTGTCCTCCATTGTATCTTTAACTTCCCATCGTTGTTCAGTTCGGTAA
>NC_090888.1:32211497-32216497 GCF_036669925.1 Montipora capricornis | reverse complement strand
CAAGACATAGGTTTGCGGTTTCAATTGCTGATTCATGTTCGTGGACCTCAGGAAATCCAACAAGCTTGATATTATATTGGTAGCTGTAACTATCCATGCTATCTGTTGCTTCACTGATATTATTGACTCTTTCACTAACAGCTTCAATCTTCTTACCGAGTCGCTCTAGTTCTTTCAATGTATTATTTTTGAAAAGAATCAGTTCATTGTACTTATTGCTAAGGAAGCTTAAGGTCTTCTCACCTTCACGATTCAGAGTAACGCTCATAGCAGTTAGTGGTTCACTTGCTAATTGGAAAGATCTCTATCAAAGCAGACTCTTCATTTGCTCAACCTCAGCTTAAATGTTGGATTAAGTTTCTTGGCACACCCATATCATCGATATTTTGGAGCTTATCGCAGGCTGCCATCCGCCATGACTCGCCTTGACTCGCCTTGAATATACATCACTCATAAACAGTGCCTCACTAAACATTTGCCAGACAAACAGGTCAATAATAATTTATCGCCACCCCAAATAACTGATATATTTAATTTCCAATGGAATATTCACCGGTATAACACAAGATCATTGTCAAGAGGTAATTTCTTTGTGTAATACTCTCGATTAGACAAGCAAAATAAATCATTTTCACAAAACTGTGGTAGGAGTCTGGAAAAGCCTACCTATTCACAACACTCGCAAAGAAGCACCTAGTGTGAACTGCAAAATAACATGTGCTATGCACAAGCGTATGCATGTATACTGGTCCCTTAGTCCAGCGGTCAGTAATAAATGTTTTTTTTTGTCACATGCTTCAGTACTGATTTATTTATGGTTGTGGAAAGATCAAAAGATATAACGGATGGGAAACTTCTCCAAAGTTTAGTGGCGAAAATTTCAAACGTTTGCTAATGTAAATGTGAACAGGTTATTGTTTACCTGGAGATCAACGACACACGTCATTTGCATATTTGCGTGAGATGCTACCTTTTCTCTTGAATATTTTGTAATTTTTTATTATGTAATTCTGTGTACGTTTTAATTCTCGAGCTTTTCGAAGAATTTGAAATTATGCTCGTTACAAAGCTTTTACTTTCTTGCAAGTAAATATGAAACATGTCGGCTTTCGATCCCACTATCGAACTATCAAGACACTGTAATTTGTTAAAGGCATTGTTTGTTCAGTTCGACTGGTCTGCGTTCCTTCTTTTGAGTAATTTTGCTCTCTGTGTAAAGTTATCATGAACAGGCCGACAATCTGCTAGTGATACACGTGAATGAGTGTTTTATTGCTCTGACCGACAAGGCACGTTGCGTTACAATCACAATGAGAAGATCACGATTTATGAGAATTATAATCGCGTTCGAGAAGTCTTGCTACAGTGCATTTGAAGGGTTTAGGTCTCATTTGCACGTTTAGCAAAGCAATGCTGTAGTATAAATTCCCTTCCCAACTACTTGAGAACGAAACAAACGGATTATTCCAGACAGCATGGCAATGTTTACCTGCTTGTTGAGTCCAACACCTGATGAAACTCATGTCACAGTGTTCAATATTTGTTTTGACTTTCTGTTGAAATAATCTCACCTTGAATTCAAAAGTTCTTTTTTATCCCACATAGAATTGATATCAATTTACTTTACATTGTGTCTAGATGCCAGCCAGAGAAACCTGGAGATTTTATAGTATTCCCAAGCTCAAAAATTTCCTCAAATACAAAGCCAAAAAAATACTTGAGATCGCTTGACATTTCTAAACAAAAATTTTCCACTCTAAGAAAAATTGAATGAGATATTCAAAACGCTTTCACCTGCATTGGAAGATTTTGTCCATAAATTTCGAAGTCCCGGTTTACCGTTTCATGGTTTTGGCGCCACCAGATCTGCAGAATTTGGTTTGCAAAAACTGTCTTATTTCTTTAAACAGATAGCTCTTCCTTTCTAAATCCAGGCCTGCTGGATTACTGATAAGAGGAAGCATACAAGGTGGAAGTTTTGTTGGATCTTTGAGCAAATCAAAATCCACTTCTTTAGAATCAACATAGCGTTTACAGAAGACTTGCTCAATCAAGTCGTTACTGAAGTGGAAGTGATGATTCCCCTTCACGCCTGGGAGTTTTTTGAAGTACTTATCCAAAAGGCTAGCCCAGTCGTATGTGGGAATGAGAACCAAGCCATCATGGAGCCCGCAGAGTTGTAAAACATTCACACCTGTTACAGTTAAGTTGTCAATTGCATGAGCTAACTCAAACAGTTCTGAAATGAAAGTCTTGAGGACGGCCTGTGTAGCCAAGCAAAAGCACCAGTCGGTGGAAAATTTAGTGTGGCCGGCAACCAGGAAAGAATACAGGATATTCCAGTGCAAACCAATAATTACTCTCCAGGCATAATACCAAAGAAAGTAATTGTTTATATTTTGACCAGCGCAGTTGTCTGCGTGGATATAGGCATTTGTCTCGTGAAGCCCAAAGTTCTTAAAGAATTAATGAACTAAACTGATAGTACTGTTAGCTCCTTTACCTCTAAGAACTGCCTCGTCAACTAAAAAGTTTACTTGGCGAGGAATGGCTTCGCAAAAGACACCAAAAATACTACATTTCCGCAGTGTTTTGAAATAGAGAGGACCGGGTTGCAAAGGGCTACTCGGATAATGCACTTGTTGCGCATAATCATAGGAGTAATGCATCCTACTCTGCAAAGAACACAGAACCGTGGAACTACTCCATGGTTTGCTTCCAAAACCTGCTGTGTGGTAGGCTCATGAGCTTTTATAGTTGATTTATATAAGCTTCTTTCGCCATTTGCTCTAGACAAATGTTCCTCTTGAGCTCGCAAACAAGCTGAAGATATTTTCACAGTCAGGCCCATAACCAGGATTTTATGTGGGGGGGTGCTAACGAGGCCAAAGTGGACCAAACTACCGAAATGTATTTTATTGTCTGATCCATTTATTTAGGAAAGTAGCAATACATGAGAAATTGTAACGGCAGAGTACACGGTAGGAACTGAATATTTTACCGCAATTGCTGCTAATCTCGCAATCTGATTGGCTAATTTGCTGTTGTCGATAAGATTCCATACCAAAATATCCATAGGATCTTGGAATTTCTAAGGAAAGAGGGAGGGGGTTCTTCTAACAACAGCAACTTTATATTTCCACCCTTACAAACACAAGAACAAAATGTACTTGTACATGTATGAGCAATAATATCAAATGAAGAAAAGGGTATTGGTCTCCAACAATAAATGTGGAGTCAAACATTTTTTATTATACTAGGTTTAACTGGTTTCCTGTAAAGTACTGGTAGCTTTACTGAATGGAATGATGACCATTTATTATGGAAAATCATGCATTCATTATAATTCCTTTGTGTTTTAGATGGATGTTTCTGCTGTTCTGTCTGCCCCGGAAGGGTTTCTTGAGCAGTTAGGACTTTCTAAGGCAGGAGATAGATTGAACCTGGTTGCCTTTTGCAAAACCACCAATGAAAGGCCTGAAAAATCACAAGAAAAGAAAAAGGCACTACTTGAAGCCTTTCTCTCAAGAAAAAAAATGAAAAAATCATCACAAAAAACCAATGAGCGTAAAACAAGTCAAGAGAAGAAAGAGAAAATCAAAAGTAAGCAAGTGCATCTTGGCTGGAAACACTTCAGAGAACAAGATGATACATATGTCCTTGTCCCTTTATCGAAGGGAGGTGGCAGTCGAACAGTTGATGTGCCGGTTACTATAAGTAGATTTGAATTGTACCAAACATGCAAAAGCCTTTTCTTCCCTGATGGACAATCAGTGTTTGGACATGCTGATGACATGCTGTTGGATCTGACCAATTTTAAAGATGAAAAGATTGGTGATACTATCAATGTTGGAGGTAACTGTTCAGTCCCATTCAACATTGCAAACTACATGGAAGCTCACAAGATAAAAACAGTAAGACTTTACCTGCGGTCCAAACAAATATCAGCTGACAGTGATGACAAGCTAGCCTGTTCACCCTTTGATACACAAGATTTAATGCCACTGGTAGGGTCGAATGAGGAGAGCTCTCTAATTGATTCATCAGAAGATAGAAATAATCTAAAGGAGGAACAGGATGAAGCATATCTAGTCTCATTACTAATGAATCAGAAGAAACAAGCTGATCTAGAAAAAAAGAATGAAGACAAAAAGCGTAAGGAAAGACTTCAGAGGGCCAGAATGGACAGGGTACTTCTTGAACCCAGTAGTGATTTTGTAACGGTGAAGATTAGACACCCTTCATTGGGTTTACAGTCAAGAAAATTTGCAACCCACACACTGATGAGCTCGGTATATGACTCGGCAGGTTATTTGAGTACTGAACCAGAACACTTTACACTCAATGATCCTTTGGGGATTATGCTACCACCAAGCAGCAAACTGTGTGACAGGTGCACATTGACTATGATTGAGTCTGAAGAGGGTACCCCTTCGCTGATGGCCTCTGATGACGAAATTGCTTTTTTGGGGTTTGGTCAAGCAGTAGATACAAGTGACTTCAGTGCTGGATGGTTTACAGAGTTTGGGACAGAATTTCCAACAAGTCAAGAAGCACAGCATTCAGTGTTTGTATTATTTCTCTTTGACTTACGCAGCTTACCCGGTAATCCATTCAGCATCAGGCTAAAAAATATGGATACTGTAGGAGCTCTGTGATGATATTACTTTCTGCAATAAATAGCATGCACAACTTTACACCAGTTAGCCCGAACCTCTTTAAAACAACTAATTTGATAGGTTCTTGTTGGCCCGAAGTTCTATTGTTTCAGCGTTGGGGTTTATTGTTAGTTTTGTTTGTGTTAGCACTATCTATTGTTTTCTCAACCAATCCTGTGAGTCGTTCTAACAGCTTCAGGTTGAACCACTTCACACAGCTATAGTGAGTTGTATACCTGTAGGTAAAGCAGCCAGTCCATAATCAATTTAATGAATGCTGCCATGATAGGATTTCAATTATCATTTCAAATTAATTTTAATTAGCAATTTACATGTGGTATT
>NC_090888.1:32178997-32193997 GCF_036669925.1 Montipora capricornis | reverse complement strand
CAAAAGTAAATGGAGGTATCTTAGAAAAATCGTAGCTCCAGCTCTGGATATTTTCCGGGTGAGGTATTGCGCCCTTTTCAGTGTTCAGTTTACTAGCTATCACGTCTGAGGTGTCTTCGTCGTCTTCATCGATCCGTTGTAATTTCATTTCACGTGCCTTCACCGCGAGAGCCACCAGTTCAGCTTTACGTTTACTGCGTCCTTGATCACTCACCTGAATCCCTCTCTTTGTCAAAAAATCTTTTAGCCAAGGAAAGCTCTTCCCATCAAATCGTTCTTCCATTTTTTCTTGATTTCTACGAAATTCCAAAATGCTTGCAGCGGTTTAAACATTATTTTTTCCTTTCTCTCGGTACGCTATTCCCCCAAGCCTCACTTTCGCGTCCTTATTTGTTACCAGTCTTACGCACCTAAATATATCGGAAATGGGCTATTAGGAACCTACTTTTCTTCAAAGTGGCTCATAAAGATATTGGCCAACACAGGTCCTAAAGGTGAACCCATTGGAACGCCATCAATTTGATCGTAGTAGTCGCCATCAAATATGAAATGGCTCTTCTTAGTAGCAAACTCAAGCAGACCCTTTAAGACAGAGCAAAGCATCGTCGGTGGATCGGGAAGGGCATACAATTTGTCAAGACAAATTTGCATTGTCTCATCAAGTGGAATGTTTGTGAACAAGGAACTGACGTCAAAAGAGCACATTTCCTCATTGTTATGTTTATACATCTTCGCCCAATCAGCAAACCAACAGCAGTACCTGCCACCAACAATGAAGGTTGTAGGTATTTATTTCTTTAAGAGGACGAGAGAAAAACGGTGGAAGAAGTTCTGTTTTTAATGGATCGATTCAGTGTAAGTGAAGAGTTTTACCATCATCTTACCATGATTTTTGATGGATTACCGAGATCTTATTTGGTGAAGCAATGTAAAAACAACCTCAATGCAATGAGCCATCCCACATTGACCCCAGGAAAATCACCAGGAGTGCAGACATCTTTTAAAGAATTGCTCAGGGAACAGATAGTTGACCTGGTAAGTCCTTAAACATTTTTCAAATCTTCCCTGGTATCTTTCTTTTATGTGGAGTTTAACAAAACATCTACTTGGTTCCTAAACATGATTCACCTTTGTGTTGCAATGCAACTTAACCTCTTACAGGTTGACTAAATGTGTGACTGCCTCAATATTATCAGCAAAATTAAAGCATGGCCTGCGAGATCTGGCAAAATTAAATGTTTTTGAATTGTACTCATAGAATTATAAAAATTATTCCAGAACAATATTACCCCAGTCAAACACAATTATCAAATTACTATTACTGTTTCCATTTCTTTAGAAAAGCTCAAGTGAGTCAGTGATCACCACAGAACCACTAAAAGTGAAGATCAATGAGGATGGAGCAAGAATGTCACGCAACAGCAATTACATAATTCTGTCCTTCTCAATTCTGCACAAGGAGGAAGAACTGATGTCATTAAGAGGTACATGTACAACTAACAGAATAGCTGTTTTCCAAAATGTTCAATCCTTTCCCATTATTTCTTTCTTTTTACGGGAAACCGCACAACTGCAGTAGTGCATGGCAGTGAAGACTATGCCACCATTGCAGAGTCATTTAAAGAAGTTTTTGAAGAGGCCAATGAAGTCCAAGAAGGAGGCTTTATCGAAGTAGAGCATGAAAAAATCCCTGTTGAGCTTTTCCTTGGTGGTGACTACAAAGTTAGTAGAACATTAAATGCAATGCAAGTATGTGATTTTAATGCATGTTGAGCTTAATTTTTATTTTCCTTTGTTCCAGGTTTGATATGCATGTTTGTGTACCTGTGATAAAGGAATTGCAACACAAAATCCCTGTTAATAAATGCAAATAATGTCCTGATAAATGGACCATACTTTAAAGTTGTTGTTTCCAAATAGCTTTATATATGTTTTCAGTTTCGTCTGCTCATCATGGGGCTTAGGTTTGCCACATCAGTGTATTCTTGCTTATAGTGCACTAAAGGAGGAGAAATCGGATTTCCCATAATGCCTCGCTTCCAACTATATTATCAACTCGATGTTGACACGCGATCTCTCATTTGCGATGGAGCTTCTCGGAGTGAACGCTGATGAGCTCTCTCTGTCGCCATTGCTTTACGTCAATTGCTTAGACTTAGACAGTCGGAGTTATGTTAAATCTGCAAACTTAGCCTGTTGCCGATTCCCAACGGTCCTGGGACACGTTAGTTTTCCAAAAGACTTACGAGAGCGACGTCTTTGCTTGTTTGTACGAACAGAAACGTTGAGCGATCTTGAAGCGAAGGCTTCGCCGGCGGTGATCAAGGTCAAATCAAGCTGTATTCACAAGGTAAATCGATTTTTCCTTCATTTCTTTAACCATATCTACTGCTCATAACACTTTGAAGGATAAATTCTTTGTATTTTGGGAAAACTTTGGCGTAACGCGCCGTGATCGAAGTAGATTTAGATCGCACTTCGTGTATCAATCGACGCTAAATTATATTCTTTAAGCCGACGACGTATTCTTCTTTGTAGCGAAAAGACAAGCATGTCAAGGGTTTCCCTGTTTTTCATAAACACTATTTTCGTTTACTCCAACAGCTGGAAGATGAAAACGATCAAGACCAAGGCCGCTTGGTACTTGTAATTTTTGATTTCCAAGTCATGGCAAGTATGTCACAAGTGACAACATCCCTTCGGCCGTACCTCGACTATGAAGAAGATAATAGCATCCCAGAAATGCCTTGGCTGGATGTAGAACTCGTTCGATGTAACTGCAGCAGTTTTCCCGAAGTAGGAAATATTGGTGTGAAGAGTTCTTCGAACGGAAATAATTCGCAAGCTGTAAGCGATTCTAGCGAGTCAGAGTCAGACAACGATGTGTCCCACGAGGAGGTGAACTCGCCAACATCACACGATTCCGACAATCCTGATGAAACGCCGGCGTTATTTACCGAATACTTTAAATGGAAAGGCAGTACGTATCATGCACATTTCCAGGATGCGTTAAGACGTTGCAAAAGACTATCTATGGAGAAGAGAGATACTTCAATTCAACTTTTAATTGAGCCTGCAAATGCAAGAGATGAAAATGCAATTGTTGTTCAAGTGCAACTCGACATCACCTGGCAACCTGTGGGCTATATTCCTGCTGTTAAAGTCAAGAAAGCAATGGATGCTTTGGAAAAAAATGAAGTAAAGAACATCACCTTCAAGTGTATTGAGTGGAAGTACATTTATGGACTGGGGGAGTTCAAATATGTTTCATCAGTTACCATCACAAAACTTAACAAGTGGTTACCAACAGACAAAAATTATCAGTATAACGACTTTCTGTAATTTCCTCAGACATTGATTTATAGTTGCTTTCCACTTTTGTATCTAGGTAACTTCTGCCAATCTTAATTCAAAAAATATTTTATTAACAATGGTACATTATTATTTACTTCAAAATAAAATGTGTAGTACTGTATGTTATGCCACTGTACAGTGCCTGAATATGCTTTAGCGCATACTGTGCTTCAACTTTTCCATAGTTGTTTTAATTCCATTTGTTAAATTTTCTTGAAAGTGAATATAATGTAACTTTTAACAATGTGCTGAATAATTATCAATAGTAAATTGTCACATTGAGTTACTATGGTAACCAAGTGGTTGTTGTTTGAAAGAATTGTTACGATATTTAAATAAATTTATTCTTTGCCTCGACAGCCATGATCTGAGTATATTTAACATCCATTCCTTTTTGTATATAGGTACAAAAACAACAGCCTAGACATGAAAACCTGTTGAAAATGGAAACCCTGCTGCAAGAGGGAGGGGGTTAAATAACTTATGGAAATTTGATTTAATTATTATTTTTGCCATTAATTAATGTCCCTGAAATAATTTTCTCACAAAAATCAATTCTAAAATGCAAACAACATAATTAAAACCCCCTAGTAATTGATGATCCTACAAAATTTGTTCAGGGTTTCAAAATGTATACACTCCTTAATTTAATTGGCAAACTGTTTATTTCCAGAACTTCAAGTAGTATGAGTTGTACCAGCCTCGACTAACGAGTATTAAAACAGACTCACAAATTTATTTTGCACAGAGTGGGTGTCCAAAATTAGAAATTTCATTCGTTGTTAGTTATGAAGAGAACCAATAACCAGCTGTCATTTAAAATATTCTTGATCAATGTAAGTTTCTGGGAAACTGCCCACCTACCCCTCCCCAAACCTAACATTAACACTTACTTCATGCTCGCAGCAAAATGCTAGGTTTGGAGAGGGGTAGGACAGTTTCCCAGAAACATACATTGATCCAATAGTCTCATTCCAACAACAAGTACATTCCACATTAAACCCTCAGAGAGGTTGAATTTTCTATGACAGGCACACAGCATTTGTCTTTCCCCCTCCCTAGCCCCGCAAAAAATGTGTCACTAATTCATCTACAGTACTTATTCCTTGAGGAATAAGCTTAAAACATATATTAATTCAACTGTGGAAAAGTCCCTTCTCAATTCTTATAAAATTATTAAATACTTATAAATATAAATGAATTCTTTGAAATCAGCCAAAAAGTAACTTATGCATTACCGATAGAGCGAGTTTCAATCGAGTGTCGTAAAACCAAAACCAAAGTAATTACTTTTGCCAATCAAAAAGGACGGAGACAATCCGGTAAACCAATCAAAACTCGAATTAATTACACGTAGCCGACACAAAGCGCGGGAAAATGTACACGCGCGAGCCACGATGGGTTTTGGTTTCACTTCTGATTGGTTGAAAAAGTGGCACGAGAACTTTGAACCAATCACTGAGTGAAGTAATGCAAAACCAAAGTAATTCGACATTCAATTGAAAATCGCTCTAAACAGTGGAATTTAATTATCTTGAACCATCCATTTCTAGAACAAAAGAAAAGTCATTTCCCCCAAGTGCTATATTAATACTGCTCGTGGCTTTTCTTTGAAGTGCAAAAATTCAAGATTCCACTGTACAACCAACATATAATCACAGTGTAACCAGACAGTCACTAACACTGGTAGTTAGATATGAGATGGTCAACTAAACCCTGTTTGAGCGAATCTCTAATTGATCCGCATGTGATAGGGAACTGGAGGGGCACCCATTTCTGGGCGATGCATTCGATGCCTTAGGGTTCCCCTGTGCCTTGCTGGTAAAATAGCTCTGCCCGGAACTAATACAGAGCCATCTTCTCGTTGATTAATTCGCAAGCGATGCAGTCTCAGGGGGTGATTCCTTGCATCGATGTTGTCATCATCAAACTCGGGGCATTCATCAAAGGACGGGAGTTCCTCATCTTGAAACCGTTCATTAACAGTCCAGTAGTAGAATGGCAAGTCCTTGTCCATACGTTTGGCGAATTCCCTAAAAAAGTCAATTGAAACCAAATCACTTTTCAAGTTTAACATATGAATTAAGTTTGATTTGCAGGAAAAATTGGGTGCACGAAAACACATCTTCATAAGAATGGATTTGCAAGGAGACTCGTATTGGCGCAGAGGCAAAAGACAATTCTGAAATGGTCTATTTAATAAGGCAAATCAAATGATTGATTGATTTGTTGCTACTCTGATGTCATATGAGCTGTAGTATTATCCCAAGAGTCACAGACATTGGTTTTGTATCTGTTTCAGTCTAAAAATACTGTACCATACTATCTTTCATTTCACAGAGAATTTTTGAGCATTTTGCTTATGTCACACAATCAGTATTATTTACCTCACAGTTTTTGGCCACCTTTCCTTGAACTGCTTGAGCGTAAACACTGGTCCTAGGTAACGATGACACATACTGTAAAGGGTCTCAAGGTCATCTGTCACACCAGCTCTGGGATGCTCTGGATAGCCCAGTTCACTGTTCTGTCTCCTCCTGTATTCCTGGCTTTCAATGTTGGTTGTAAGCTCAACAAGGGTTTCCCTTGAAAAGCCTCTCACACAATCAACAGGCCTAAAGAAGAAGTTATAAAGTAATTATAAGCAGTAGATATTAGTGAACTTGAAGTTTCATTTGAGATAATTTTAACGCAAGTGTTAATTATCTGAGTTTAAGAACAAACTTTTTTATAGCTCAGGACATCCTGGCCTGGTTATTTCTTTTTATCCTATCAAGAGGGAGACGAAAGCAACAGTGTACAATAAATTACCCACCCATGCACCCATGCCGAACTGTAGGGCATGCAAGCATGAAATCCACACTATGAAATTAACATTCACTGAACTGAAATACATTGTTTCCTTTGTCAATATTTGTCAATAAGGGCAGAGGGAGTGAGGATACATAAAGCTGTCATTTACAGTACTCAAAAAGTTAATTTGCTGTCATCAAGATCACCTGTTAATGTCAATTGTTGAAAAGTCATAGTTGTCGTGGTGCCATGGCATCCAGTCATCCAAAACATAATTCAGCATCTGATAATTGTAATGTGAGCGCTTCAATTGTGAAAGGCCCCGACCATCTGAAGCTTCATGCCAATTTGCTATGATCTTGACATGGTCAGCCTCCTGTATGTGCCCTTTTCTCCTTAAAGACTCTGACACGTGGTAGGAGAGAAGACGTTCAGCATCTTTCAGGGACTGTTTCCTTTTCCCTATGAGGGCTGCATATGTCAAACCACTTTCAGGATCTTGTAGAGCATCGTTGAATGCCTCAAAGTTGAGCTTTGGATCTTTGCCCTCTCGTACGCTTTTGGCCATTCTTCTAAAGAGGTGGTTGTGGTCTCCCCTGTCATGCCTTTCTCCCCCTGTGGTAGGATCCACTTCTGGAACATATATGTAGGTGGAGAAGTCAGCACCCCTCTCCTTCCAATAGCTGACAATGGCACGAAATTTGTACGTGGCCACAAGGGAGCGCAACTTGTCTAGCATTGACTCTGGTGTATCCCGTCTGAAAGGGCATGGTGAATAGTCCTGTGGTACCAGGTTACCCCTGATATTTGTAATTGCATTTTCAAGAGACATGCCATCCACAGTTCTGAGATGATTTAGCTGAACGATGACATCATCTGGGATGTGTGGATTAGGCAACGCTACAATGGGTTTCCCATCAGGAGCAACTAATTGGAAAGTGATAAATGTTCTTAGTATTTGATATTTTTTTTTAGAAAATTTTGAATTGTATTTGGCAATTATCTTACTGTTACTTAAAAATTATTCACAAGTTTCTAAAAGGAATAGATTTTTTTTAAGTGCAATGATAGAAAAGTTATTTCCAATGGACTCACTACTCTTTAAAAAATGTAACAAATAGTTAAACAATGGGTGTGTGAGTCCACGACTCCTAATGACTAACCCTTAAACATGCAGCTCCTTTTGGTATTTTTCAGACCGTGGAGTGGACTAATTATGATTATTTCTGATCGTTGGGACTCTTACCACAGATAAGTTCAAGCATGTTGAGCAGAGTGGTCTTGCTCATTTTTCCAATGCTATCCCTTGCGTCGTGGATGATTTGCCACAAATGCAGAGGACGGGTCTCACCTCTACTTCGCAATGAACAGAACTCACCATCAGTCACTGTCCCTGAAAAAAAAAAGAAATGAGAATTGAAAATTAGCCACAATTCATCTAACAACTGGGAGGCAGGGTGGCCTAATGGTTGGTGTAATGGGTTCCGGGTCAAGTGGTCAGGGTAAGAGCATTATGTTTTTGGGTAAGTCACTTTACTCTTGTAGTATCTCTCCTCAAACATGCGTATAAATTTATGCTGGAAATAACCAAACGATAGTCTTGCATCCCATCATATTTATCCATTATATTGAGCTAAAACATAGATCAATTGATATCAAAGCCTGCATCACTTTAAGACAGTTTTATAATTTCAAATTACTGGGTAAGGGAAGATGGGTTTATAGCATATTTTAAAAATTGGCACCCACCTGCCACAGTCATGTCCCTTGACTTCATCTCTTCTTTAAGTGACTTGTTCAGATCCCTAACAAACTGGTCTTTTAGTGTTTGGCAAGGGATATATTGAACAGGCAAGGCATATGGTTTGTGGTTCCTTTTTTCGTCAGATAGCATGGTGACCATCACATGCGTGGCAGGTGTCCTCTTCTTCTTAAACAAATTCCTCAAGTACTTTTGAGTGCTGCTTGCAAGATCTTTAATAGTTAGCCTGATAACATTGAGGGCACCTCTATTTCCATTTTGGGCCAGGTTTGAAAGGATATCTTCAAATTTCAGTTTTAGTTCTTGACTCTGCTGAAGGAGTGTCTGGAATTCAATCACCTCCCAATTTGCTTCCTTAAGAGTCTCTTCTGGGCAATTTGGTTGCCAAAACTTCTTTTCAAAATGCTCTGATGCTTCTTTGAAGCCACTATCCAAGAACACAGTGTCCTCATCAAATTGGTCAATAACCTTAGGCAGGGTTTCTTGCAATATGGCTACACTAACACCTTGTTTTTTCAGTGCATCAACCAATTGAAATTGCTCATCATACTCTTGTCTTAGCTTTTGGAGTTGACCATCTCCCAGATCCTCGTCTCCATTCCATACACGCCTCCCTGACTCCATGATTGCAACTTTGACATCAGTAGCATCCAATTTTATCCAGAAGCGGCCATCAGGGTTAGCGGTTTTCAGGGCATCTAAGGCACCTTTCTATATGACAAATAAAAAATGAAATATACAACCTGTCCATTAATACATAAGATTTATTAACATGAACATAATTAATAGAAATAAAAAAAATTAGACAGATGTAAAAAGGCTCTTTGCATGACACAGTCACATGACCTTGTCAATCATAAAAAACAGTCATGACACAAAATGGACGGCAAAAATGAAAAGAGTATGTAGAAAGTAGCAACATTGCATAATTTGCGGTCTATGGCATTATAGAGTGAGTTTTTATTGGAGCTTGAACTTTAAACAAATTACAAAGATTCCAACTGCTGTAAAAACTCACTCTGCAATGCTAGTAGCCTCAAACTTGGCCACCTTCATTATTTTGACATGCTTTTTTCATTTCTGGCATCTCTTCTGTATGACGAGGCAAGGTCACATGACCATGTCATGCAAAGAGCCTATTGCAGAATTTAAGGTTACACTGTTTATGAGTTTAGAGTCTTGATGGGGAAGTAAAAATCCACTTCAAGGCCTTCCAAATCCCTTTTCCCAGTTCTAATACTACCCCTACAAGACCTTCCAAGCTACTAGCTGTCACCTGTAGAATACACTTCAATTAAAAACTAGAATCCTTGAGGACTCAGTGTAATATCAATTGTAAGTCCACATGTGGTGACCTACACAGAATTGGTATATCCTGTTTAAGATGTATTTTTTCTTTTTTTTGTTATTAAAAATTTATTAATTATGACCACAAACCTGTATCTCCGGCCTTGAAGTAAATATGGACTTTGCATCACGTCGCCATTGTGTTGAATAACTTGCACATGCAACATTTACTTTTGCCTAGTTGAGAGGAGTATCAATATTGCAACAGTATAAACAATATTATTTTGCAGCATATTACATGTAGCTCTAAACTATAAATGAATGAATGTGTACACAATGCTGAGGTACACAATCACAAAAATTCATGTAGCATGCCACTATCACTTGGTGTATACATGTATAGCATAAAACATAGATGTAATTACAGTTAACAATATTGATGTGTCAAAAAAGAAATTCCTATGGAAAGGCAATTCAGCAGTAGCACAAAAATGCCAGGAAGCAGTTGGTAGTAAAAATAACATAATTATAGTTTATAAAAAAGGTTTCAAGGTAAAACAATGAAGTGATGCAGTAAGAAAAATTGTACGATAAAAGGCAAAGTCTATAATAATTATAGAAAATACCTTCCGGGGATCTTGCCTATTCTCAATTGGTTGACCACTCCACATAGGCCCTCCAAAAAGTCTCATGAAGCGTCCGGGGAATTCAGTGGTCATTGTTTCTCTCCAGGAACGATAGTCTTCAGGTTCTTTTACCTATTTCAAAAATTAACATGTTAAAAACTGTTTAAGTCTGGCCACAGTTTGCTAGAAGGTTCAGGTTTATCTCCATATCATTCCAAACCACCCACACATCACATGACAGTTTTGATCTGTGCGTTAATACTGTGTTTAAGGTGTAATTTTCCTACTTCATAGTTGCCTATTAAATGTTAAAATAAATTTGGGAAAAAGTTGATTATTCAATAAATTTCGAAAAAAGTTTAACAGAATTTGGTGGTTCACGTAACAGGTGGGTAGGCAACTGGAATGCGCAAAGAGCTTTTTTCCCCTCTTCAAAGAACATTCTGAACTTTTAGACTATAATGCACACAATTTTCATGCAGATATGGAGATATTACATGTGTATCTGGTCACCACAATCCCCACCACTGAAATGGCTAAATTGATTAAAAGTTCAGGGCTGTGCTCTAAGGGTGCCTAGGTGCCCCAGGTGACTAACTTTTGCCTTTCCCCAACCAGATTAACTTACGTTTTTTGTATAAGCTTTTGCCGGGCAACCATGGATCTCATAGTTTGGAACCTTTGGGCTCCATGTATTTTTTTTTTTGGAAAAACTCTTGAAGTCTGTGAATTTAACTATTTACAAGATCAAAACAACATCAACAAAAAAAAATGGCTAACCTGCATCACATTTGTACTTGTGAAAAATTCCATCTGATATTGCATGAGGCCAAATGGCATCCTGTGGAGTGGTATCAGTGACTTGCCATCCTCCCTAAACACACACTTAAACCATTTGTAGATGAGGTTGGGCTTTCCATTTTCTTGGAGCACTTTCATGGCACCCAGAGAAATTGAGGCAAAGTCTGTGGGGTTTGTGTCAATACCTTCAGCTATCGCAACATCAACAAACTGTTTATCTAACAGCACCATCTTCTCTTGGTAAGGGAGTTGTTGATAAAGACATTCAATAATTTCTATCCATGCAGTGCTTGACAGCTGCACAACACCCAGAATTTTAAGCAGGAAAGCTTTCTTGTCCTTAACTGCGGCAAGTGCATGTGTAAATGCCTCCTGAAGCTGCTGCTGAGTGAGAGACTTTATAGAGGAAATCAACTTCTCATCCAGTCTTAAAGGTTCTTGACTTTGTGATACAATTGTGGAAGCATCACTGAGGTAGAAGTCAACATCTAAACCATACAAGGCTTCAGCATCTTCGACGTTATTGTACTTCTGCCTCATGTAGTTTACCACACGTTGTCTAACAACAGAAGCTACAAAAACAATGAAATAATTACTACTTAACTCTTATAAAATTAAAAAAAGAGATGATTAATAAAAAATCTACAACAGGCAAAACTGAATTGGAAGTACTGTATGTTGAAAAAAATGTCAGTCAAATGTTACACTGTACATTACTTTGCTTGTTTTGTTGCAATGTTGTTTTGTACAGGAAACAAACAAAGCAAAAATGTATGCTGTTATATTTCAATACTGAGTTAACACAAACAGAGCATTTGCCCTACATACAAATTATGTCAAGACAAACTTTAGTGCATATAATTTTGAAATTACAGTCATTTATATCTTAAGAGGGAAGAAATATCGTATTCGTTAATCATGTCTAGGGGTTTAAGTAAACGCAAGGTTTTCATGTTAGCCCCTATACCTGTTTAAGTTATATTCTCATTAAAAGGAGGACCTCCTGCAAGGATAATACCTTATAGAAAGGGACTATTTAAACTTCTCATAGGTAAGGTAAGCCAAATTACCTTCTCTCAAATGGCCGGTCTGCGTAGTTTGTTGGATGTACTGAGCTGCCTCAGTCCAGTACTCATGTTGGGGTTTCATAGCTGGCCATTCATTATTGGTGGGCTGCATATCCTTATGCAAGGCTACAAATTGCACCAGTGCAGTGTCCTCCTTGACACTGTCCTCCTTCACAAATTCCTTGAAAACATGGGGACTTAAGGGGACATTTAATAAAATTCGAAGAAGATACTATTCAAGCAACAGCAGGTAAGAATTTAAGCTAATGTACCCAGGATTGAACTCGCTATGGCCCAATTTGTGCCAAGCGTTAGAAAACCGCGAACGAACAAAGCGAGTCGGTCATGCATACCACACCAAACAATTGTATGTTTTTCTTCATTCTTAGGCAAATTAGCTGCTATATTGTAATGCAAGCTTGAACTTAAAGGTCTAAACAATACATAAAACGATTTAACTTACCTTCTCTGTTCCTGAATAAGGAAAAATAGCCACTTGAAATACAGTCGATTTCGGACCACGTGCTCGCCTTCACACCGATATTTGACACCTTCAAATCGATATTTTTTCGCAATGGCTCGTGGGAAACCCGATTTCTCCTCCTTTTAGTGCACTATACATAAAGATGAAAGGTTAGCCTTCAAGAACTTATATTGTACTTTTTTTTTCACAATAATACATGTGTGATATTACTTACAATGGCATTTAGTGAGTTGCCCCAACTGGAATGTTTCGAATATTAAAAACAATTCTGCTTTGGTATTTAAGAATGAAAATCACACCACAGGTACAACATGTCTAAGCCTGAAAACTTCTATGAAAGAGATCCCCAGAAGCGGACAATAGAAGACCTTAAAAATGCTGTCGTTTGAAGAGAGGGAACAAAAACTATTGCTGTATCAACCCCCCTCTACTCAACGTCCCACTAGATCACATCATCCTAGATGAGTTACAACTGCTACTCAGAGTAACAGATGTGCTTACTCGTAATGTTTTGGATGAGATGATAAAGAGGGATGATGAGGAGTCTCACACAAAAAAAAGTTTCCAAGCCTGCAGCTATTCGTCAGTATTTACAGAAAGCAGTCCAAACAATTAACAAATGTGGCATCACATTCCATGTATGGGGAAAAAAGAATGCTGATGGGAAGGGATCTGGAACGTATGACTGGACAAGCCTCATGGGAAATGGAAAGAAAAATCTACTAAGGAACTTCCCTGAGCACTTCCCTTCTCTTCTGCAACCAAGCACAGCAAGAACAGTGCAGAAAATATGGAAGGTACGCATAATACACAAATTCACCCCAAAGTTGAATTTTTTACTTTATTTCTGACTAGTAAATAACACCACTTTTAGAAAATACACGAAAAGATGAACTTGTATCTGACACAGGTTGGTTAAGTGATGGCGATCCAGGAGACAAGAGTGAACTGAACAGACGCTAAAATGGAACTGTGATTGCACGAGAGACTTGTGAAGCCAGCTGGGTGACAAGCGTGGCAGGTATGGCGGCAAGGCCAGATTGCGATGGCAGTGGCTGAAGTGGAGGCTGGTACATCAGGTTCTGTGATTGGTGGTGGGGAGTCTGCGAAGGTCTCCGTGGCAACAGGTAAGGAAGGCATCCGGAACGAATTTAATAGGTGGTGGACGTAGTCTTGTGTTGTGACATGGCCCCTGCTGCTCAGAACGCTTACGCTTGGGCGGCATCAGAATAAGAACAAAGAAGAACTGAAAAGACACTGGGAAAATTGTTAGTATCCAAAAGCCTGGTTGTGAATACAACTCAGGACATAAACACCAGACCAGAAAACCAATACAAACACATAATACAGAAAAACAGGAGCGCAGCAGGGTGAGCATGGCAGACAAGACACACATTGTTGCCACAAAAGGTGCAATATCCCTATGCTGCTGAAATATGATAAATGGCAGACATATTGAAAACAACTTGTTGTTGGCACTGCAACAACACACAAGTGCTCATGACTGCACATGGCAACTTCAAAAGGAGGAGAAAAATGCCACCAAGACTGGGACAATAGGCAACAACCAATGGTGTAATAAATAGTGATAACAATTATAGCAATAATGCAAATACAATATCAATCACACAAATTGTACTGTCGGAACATCGTCAAAGAAACTGAAGAGCAAACCAGGTAATTACGGAATTACTTGAATTTAAATAAAAGAAGTAAAAATGGTCATGAAAAATGACTGAAAAGACTATCACAAAATGAGCAAAGCAAAGGGAAAATTCGTCAAAGCATGCAAAGGCCACACAGAATGACACCTCTATAACTAAGGTATAAAGCATCCTGCCCAGAAGGGTTCCAGGAGAATTCGCTTAGCACGACTGAGACATAACGATTTAACATAGCAGCTTCCCCGTTGAATTTCGTATTGGGAAAGTCAGAACTTGGAAGCTGACCAGGGATAACCTCGCAGACCCTGACAAATGACACTTGAAAATGATCGTGGATAAAAAACAACCAAATCAGCAATCGTCGCTCCAATAACTTCAGGACGAGCTGAGAAAATATCATTAGTGCCTATTTCTAAGATAACAAGGGTAGGAACATGGCGGGAAATAACAAAAAAGATATTTTCCTTTCAGTTATGAAACGGTGCGGCCGCCAAAGCCGTGCAAATGAACGACGGCTGAATACGCAAGATTAAAATCGAGCTGAGCTCTGTGGTCAAAACCTGACTGCAGGTCACGATGTAATCGCTTGACAAACGAATCACCAAGAATAAGAACATTGGGAAAATAGCCGGTCATGCTATATGCTACGTGATTAAACGTACCTTGAAAAAAAAAGTTTGACAACCAGATCAGTTGAGCTTGAAAAGCGAATGAAAAATTTTCGTAGCAGGCTACACAAGAAAACTAAGCTTTGTAGCACATGGCAAGAAAAACCGGCGGGATCACTATGGCAACACAACGTGCATGAAGGTTAGCATGTGATTGGCAAAATGGGACTCGCGACGTTGTTTGCACGTGAAAGGAAATGACCTTTGAGCATGACAGCCAAAGCTTTGTCCAGATAGTATGTCACACATTGTGATATGTCTTGGTTGTCACATTAACTTAAATTTATAAGGTTTGTAAATTTGCTCCCAATTTTAAAATTTGAAATATTAATTTAAATTCAACCATTCTTTTCTTTGGTTAAGTACATCTTCTTGAGTTTGTTTTAAAACATTTGACATATCATTGTGATAAAAAAGTATTGCCTTACTAATAAAGTCAACTCTTTACTCATAATAACTCGCTACTTTTTCAATTGTGTTATCTTTACCACGTT
>NC_090888.1:32163997-32171497 GCF_036669925.1 Montipora capricornis | reverse complement strand
CAGTTATGCCTACAGGGGAAAAAGTTCAACGGATTCTGTCTGTCTGCGCTACGCTCTTAAAAACACAAATGCCCACAATTAGACAGGTCGCAGAGGTTATCAGTATTCTGGTGTCCAATTTTCCCGGTGCTCAGTATGGACCACTTCACTACCGCCACCTAGAGCAGAATAAATATCTCACACTCATAGCAAACAAGGGCGATTACGGGGGGAAAATGCAATTATCCCCTCCCGCTCTAACAGAAATTCAGTGGTGGCGTGATAATGCCGTAACTCTCAAACGAGATATCCTACGCGACCACCCCAGCACTTCAATTCAGTCCGACGCATCAACATTGGGGTGGGGAGCTGTTTTTGGCAGTCAGAAGACGGGGGGGAGATGGACCCATTCGGAAGCTGAATACTATATAAACATATTGGAATTACTTGCAGCCTTTTTTGCGTTAAAGTGTTTTTGTAGCCATATGAACAACTGCCACATCCAAATTCAGATCGACAATACCACAGCCCTCGCTTATATCAACAATATGGGGGGCTCAAAATACAAGGAACTTAACCAGCTAGCTGTTCAAATTTGGGAATGGTGCATATCACGAGATATTTGGCTCTCAGCTGTGCACATACCTGGTCGGCTGAACACTGGGGCTGATGAGAAATCACGCGTGTTCTCAGATAATCATGAGTGGATGTTAAACAAACACTTGTTTTACAGGATCCTGTTGTTTGCAAGCCGCTTAAACTATCAGATCAGTAGTTACTGCTCGTGGCAAGCAGACCCTAACAGTGCACACATAGACGCATTTACTATGAATTGGAATGGGCACAAATTTTATGCTTTTCCACCCTTTAGCCTTGTTCCAAGATGCCTTCAGAAGATCAGTCAAGACCTAGCACAGGGTGTACTAATCGCCCCACTTTGGCCAACTCAAATGTGGTTTCCAGTCCTCCTACGACATTTGTGCGACCAGCCCTGGATCCTGCTTCCATGACCAGATCTTCTACACCACCCCTCCCGCAGTGGCCCACATCCACTACACAGGAATCTTCATCTGATGGTATGTCCTGTGTCAGGGAATCCTTCAGTCATTACCATTTTCCAGAGGAGGTTACCGACATTCTCATGGCATCCTGGAGGAAAGGCACTAAAAAACAGTATGCCACATACGTTAAAAAATGGATGGCTTTTTTTTGTGAACGGAAAATTAATTGTTATTCACCACCACTGAGCGACGCCCTTCAATTTCTCTTGGGGCTATTTAATCAAGGGCTTAGCTACTCAACCTTTCACACTGCTCGCTCTGCCTTATCTCCCATTGTTATGATAGACGGGGAGGGGAGCTTTGGTAGCAACCATATTGTTACCCGGTTGATGAAAGGGGTCTTTGAATCGCGTAGACCCAAACCTAAATATGACAAAATTTGGGATGTTTCAGTGGTTTTAAAACATTTATCTTCTTTATACCCCAATGAGAAACTGTCTTTAAAGGATTTAACGCACAAGGTCCTTATGCTAATTCTCTTAGTTTCGAGTCGAGGGCAATCAATACACTACCTAGATCTACAGCATCTTACCATGGAGGAGGATAATTATTCCTTTGACGTCGCTGAGCATGTCAAGACCAGTACCCCCAGTAGCCCACACACGAGGATTGACATTGCTACCTATGAGCCAGACAGTACAATTTGCCCTTTGACTTGTCTGAAAGCATACATCAACAAGACCAAGGCTTTGCGCAATAACGAAACAAAACTGTTTATTAGTTATGTTAGGCCCCATAAACCTGTATCTAGGGACACGGTCTCTAGGTGGACTAAGGACACTCTTAGATTTTGTGGTATTGATACAAAGGTATTCACGGCACATAGCACTAGGTCAGCATCCGTTTCCAAAGCTAATGAAAAGGACGTCCCTGTCCATGAGATCATGGCAAAGGCAGGCTGGAAGTCTGCCGAGACCTTCCGTAAATATTACAACAAACCGGTTATTCAAGGAAACAGCCTTGCTTCCGCTATCCTTGACCAGTGAAAGCTTTGATATGTTTTTTGGAATAGTGCATGTGCTACATTGCTCATTTTGTTACTGTTAGACGATATATTACAAACATGGTTATCCTTGTTTATGCTCACCCTCTTACTTTTGTGTGGATTTCATGCCTCTTGTTCGAGTGCATGTCGTATGGGTGCATCTACGCTTTAAAGTGTCATGGGATCTCTGCCTTCTGGTCATGTGATAGAATTGGGAAATTAAACGAGACTTACCTGTAAGTTGAAGTTTGATTGAGATTCTATCACATGACATCAGAAGGCGAGAGATCACATGCCCTCCACTATCACACCCACCCTCTCTTTGGCACTTTTGGTTGCCGGTCTCTTTCGGCACTTGGCTTTTTCAGCCTGCCTACTATTTTAGATGCACCCTGTACGTGGCTTTTAATTATGACTTGCGCAAGCGCCGTGCTATCTCATGCGATCTCTCGCCTTCTGATGTCATGTGATAGAATCTCAATCAAACTTCAACTTACAGGTAAGTCTCGTTTAATTTTCCAATTTTACAGCATTTTGAATTATGAGCATATAACAGATGAGGCTTATCAGCATGCCCAAAAGGTATGGGATGATTTCAACTTAAAATCAATGGGGGAATATCATGACTTATATCTCAAATCTGATATCCTTCTATCTGCAATATTACAAGCTAGATCCCTGCCATTATTTCACATCGCCAGGATTATCTTGGGATGCTATGCTTAAAATGACAAACATAAAATTAGAACTTATGACTGATGTTAATATGTTGAAATTCATTGAAAGTAGTGCTAAACGACCCTTCAGGTCACTTTTGACCGTCAGAATTGGAGCCCTCTGATTGGTGGATTCAAATTTTGGCGGGAAATTCAAAATTGGGCAGGAAATACAAACGTACGTTAAGTGGGAAGTTCAAAATTCAAATCATGCCGTCACAGACATGTGACACCTACCTCTGCGGACCCCCAGGAAACAGGTTGGGGTGTTTTGCATAACCCCATTGGAAATTCGAATTTGGGTGGGAAATGCAAACGTACGTGGGGCGGGACATTCAAAATTCAAACAATGACGTCACATGGGTCGAAACAGTGATGATGTCCTAGAGTCCCAATGCCCTCACAGTCAGAAAAAAGACCAGAGGAAAAAATATGAAATCCAACAGCTTTTAATGTACAAGAAAAAACAACATCAGTACTATTTGTACAACAAGAAGAAAAAGCCAAAAAAAATATCATATGTACAACAAGAAGATGGTGCCCCGGACACGCACCCCAGTTTAGTATGATCCAAGCTGATTTTGGATGTGGCCAGCCAATGAAAACACAGTCATCCCATCGGTCACATTCGAGTCTCCTTAAAGTTAACTCAGTTCCTTAGTGTCCCTACTCAGTCCACACATTAAAGTTGGTGCCCGGCACACGCACGCCCCAACTTGACAGATTAAAACTTGAGGAGCTCCCCGAAGGACATGTCCTCGAAACAGGATGTTTCTGCAAAGAACTCAGCAGCCGCACAAGATCCAACACGGTCTTCATGTTCAAATTGCTCGGATGTGCGAGCCAGATCCAAATCCGAACCTGGACAAACGACCACCTCCCGAGTAGCGTTTTGGATGTGCGGTTCACGCTCCCAGACCGCTTGACGCTGTTCACGGACAGCCTCCACTCGTGCCTGAGAACAATCTATTTGTGCGGCATCAACAACGGGTTCCTCCTCCTCCTCTTGCGCTGCTGGTGGTCGTCGCGGCCATTGTGCCATATGTGTGGATCGTCGTACAGGTTCGGGGCAGGGTGGTACCAGGTCGTTTAGTCCCGCTACCAGGTCGGAAGCGATGGACGATGATCCTGCGGGAGAGGCATGAAGCAATAATTCATCTAGCCTGTTGGCGGCATTGGATAGATCCGACGACAAAGACGGAGATGCGGGAGGAACCAGGCTGTGCACACGCGCCAAGCCTTCTCTCATGTAGGAAGGCCAAGTTGGTTGGAGCCCGTACTTACATATGAGGCATCTGCCACCGGTCGTATCAATGATATGCAACAGACGGGCATTGATCGCCAAGCCCTCAAGCAAGAACCCAGCTGACATATCCGACATGTATAGTAATATCGTCGGTTGCATTCACAAACTTGTTCGCAGTGGCTCACCCTGTACTGTCTTTGCTTTTTGAGGCACTTTGCTTGGTAATAGCCTGGTAATAGGCTCTTTGTCGCTCACGAATTCGGGTCCGTTTTGCCTGCCGATCCCTTGCTTGCCATTGTTCTTGAACACTCCCCGTTCCCGCTGTAAATAAAGAGTGAATGTGAATGAAAAAAAGATAATAGCATTTAATGAGAGACAAAGAAACAAATAACGAGTTCCTAAGAGAAAAAAAACCACCTGAACGGGAACTTGATGCTTCTCGGTTTGCTAGACGAGCGCGAGCTTCGGTCAAGAGATCCTTAGCAGTTTCGGACGCCGACAAGCTTCCACTTGGTACTAGAAGATGATGTGCCTGAAGTTCCCAAACACATTTTTTCGCCTTATGATATCGACGACGATACTCATTGATTTGGGGTCGATGTCCGGCTGCATGGAGTTTCTTTGACTCCTTGATCTCTGCTTGATGTCATTTGCGATATCATTTCTTTTGAGCAAGACCTTTATCACAGTTTGCCTGCTTCCATGCACGACCCTATGTTGTTTTGTGTTAGTGTCCATGATTGGATTTTGTTTAATAACTTTTTTTTTCTAGTCATGGACGAAAACATTTTGTTTCTTCTGTTTTTTTCAACCAATTTCATATACCCTATTCAAAAATGGCAGACACGCGGAATGACCTAGGTTCTAATACATGAAAGTGAGGTTTGGTAGGCTGCATTTCGAAGTCTGGAAAATTTAGGAGCAGCTGTCAGGAGATGTGTATTATGAGATCTGTGTCAATGCGTCGGTCTCACCGGGCAAAATTCAACAGAAATGGATTATTTGATTCTGTGGGAGTATTATCTGTATCAGTAAGTATTACGATTGAAGTTGATATCTTCAAAATGCCTACGAATTGCTGTGTTCCCCTGTGTACACGGAAGGACAAACGTGACGAAGATACTGGCGAAATGATTCATTTTTTTCTTTTTCCACATGACGTAAATACGATTAAACTTTGGCTTCACACTATACGAAGAGATGTTGGTCCACATTTTTCGATTACTCATGGCACAAGAGTTTGCTCCCGACATTTGAAGTCCGAAGATCTTCAGAAAACTCCTAATAAGACCTTCCTGAGGCCTGGCGCAGTGGCGTCTATCTTCGCGTGGAAGTGAAGCTCCCCACACAAATGACCACCTCCTACTTATCGTTCGGAACCTCATTCGTTTCCTAAGAAGTCAAAAAAGGGCAAAGATGACGTACCAAAGACTGACACCACTGATCTTCGATGCAAGAAGATCGAAACTGCTCCCAGTAACAGTACCAGCCATGATCCAAAAACCAAGAAACTGGGTGTTAAATCACCGGAGACGACAGAAGTCGCTGCTCCCACTGAGTTAGAGAGCGCATCTGAGATGTCTGATAATGGTTGAGGTCACACTTAACAGTTTACTAAGGTAAAAACCCTTAACTATGGTATAAAAAAGGTAAACAAAGTTTACTATGGTAAAACGCATAAGCTGACTTTTACATTTCCCAGACGTTTCCTTGTTACAAGTGTGCTACTCAAATGTCGAGTTGATGACAGACAGGAATTTTTCGAGTTCCGTTGCGTGAGTCTTAACACAACAACTTAATGTATTTCGTGACTGCGCCATGGATCGTGAATGTGTTGTAGCTTCGATTGTGGCTCTTTTGTTTCTTATCGTTGCAATCCGTAAAGCTCATAGATTTAGATTTCTGGCTCTTTACCTTGTTTTTGAAAGGAGGCACTGTGATCTCACCAATGCTCTTCTCACGACCAGAATTAAGATATTACAAAAAAGAAGAAGAAGAAGAGGAGCTTTAGCAAGACGGAGGAGAGTGGCCTGGGTATATCCGAGACCGCAAGGATGGTTTGAAGAAATGTATGAAAATCCCGTCATGTTTTTGTTATGGAAAAATGACTTTAGAGTTTCTAAGGAGACACTCGATTACATTTGTCAACTGGTCGGGCCATACCTTTCAAGGCAAAACACGCGTTTTAGAAAAGTTATTCCTGTGAACAAACACATCGGTATTGCTATGTGGAGACTGGGAACTGGAAACTCGTACAGAACCACTGGAATAACGTTTGGACAAGGAAAATCTACCGTAATCAAAATATGCGAGGATTTTATGGAAACATTAATTCGTCACAAGAATGAATTTATAAAATTCCCAGAAGATACCAGAGATGTTGAACGTGCTAAAAGAAAAATGGAAGATATCGCTGGCTTTCCAAATACAGTTGGAGCAATAGACGGATCCCATATTACAATTAAAGCACCTCACATTAACCATGAAGACTACTTTAACAGGAAGCAAAACTACTCCATTAATCTTCAAGGTGTTGTGGATGCTGACGGAAAGTTCATTGATATTTTTTCATACGCGATCTTCAGGATAGATTGGATGAGGCACTCTCTGATAAGGAAAAACTAGAAGAGAAGGTTTCCTTGTTGAAGGAGAAAATCCACGAAACTAGAGGGGCGATTGTTTTGCTTCAAGAATATTTCAAAAAATGACTCCCTTATTACTTTTTACACAGGATTTCCAAATTTGAAAACGCTGAGTGCTTTGTATGAATTTTTACGGCCTAGGGCCAGTGGAGAAAACATTCGCTATTCGTCCTCTGCAAGAGACAACATTCAGGAGGGTCATGGTGAACATTCAGCAAAACAAGGTCGACTCAGGTCTTTGAAAACTATAGACGCATTTTTTCTTCCATTGTGTCGCCTCAGACAAGGCTTCGCCAAAATACACTTGGCTCAGATGTTTAACGTGTCTCAATCAACTGTTAGCAGAATTATTACATCTTGGATTAATTTTATGTCCTTGAAACTAGGACAGATAAATATTTGGCCGTCCAGAGCACTTTCAAGGATAAGAACCCTAGTACAAGAGTAATCATAGATTGTACAGAAGTGCGCTGCAAAATGCCCAGTAGTTTACTCCTTAACACTGAACTTTTTAGTTCTTACAAGAATCACAGCACTTTGAAAGTACTAGTGGGAATTTCACCTAAATGATTTTTCACTTTCATTGGCCAGTTATATACTGGAAGCATATCCGACAGGGAAATAGTTGAACGAAGTGACTTTCTTAACCTCACTTTTTTGAGATAGGTCCAGAAATGCATGCAATTGCAAGAATTACAAATATAACAAAACATTTGTTAAGTATGAACGAAGATAACGAATATAGCAAAGACTCTGAACTCTGCAGATGTTTAAAAACGTTCGAAGATCTGTCTGAAAGTAAGTGCTCGCGCACTCGTGTGGAGAAGTGTCGGCTGGTTTCACCAACATAACAAGCATTACAACTTGCACA
>NC_090888.1:32151497-32158997 GCF_036669925.1 Montipora capricornis | reverse complement strand
CGCCGATTTGGCGCTGGGAAAATACAGCCAAGACAAAGAACTGATCACCTTGTTGACAGATGCTGTTGCAATGGCACTTCAATACAACCACGAGGTGAATCACTCCCGACGCCTGGCCATGAAGAAAGAGATGCATAAAGACTATGCCGCTTTATGCAACCTGTCCACTGTTGATGGCACCACAGAGTACCTGTTCGGAGATTTTTCAAAACTCACGAAGGATATCACAGAGGCCAATAAGTTGACGAAAAGGGTTCGCCCTCAACATTCCGGGAATTCCCGTGGCGATAAGTATGCTGGGTGCTCAACATATGGCTCGAGCCAGCGAAGATTCCAGCCTTACCTTAGAGGAAAATCCTCTGATTTTTTAGGCAAAAGTCGCTTCTCAAAGCCCCCGAGAAAGAAAAAGGACGGCAAAACCAGCCAGCGCCAATGAAGGTGTCTGAGGTATGTAATGCAAACATGACATCTTTGTCTATTGACATTGTACATAGCTTGGTTAAATCACAAACTAGTTTCCAAGCCGGAGAGCTCAAGCATTTTTTGCTGCAGTGGGAAGCGATCACTACTGACCCTACTATTCTTCAGATAGTTACTGGAGTTAAACTTGAATTTAAAAACAGTGTTGCACCCATGCAACATTGCGGCAGACCTAGTATCTTTCACAGTCATCAACATTGAATTGTCAACGCGGAAATTGATAAACTTCTCGCTAAAGGGGTCATTATTCCGGCGGCCCAGGAAACAGGGGAATTTATTTCCACAGTATTTTTACGACCGAAAAAAGATGGCACGCACCGTACCATTCTTAATCTCAAAGCATGTAACGAATTTATAGCTTACCATCATTTTAAATGGATACTCTAGAGGCTGCTGTAAACATGATGAGACCAGGTTGTTTCATGGCTTCGGTGGACTTAAAGGACGCGCATTATACCATTCCTATCCACCCATCTCACCAGAAATACTTAAAGTTCTGTTTTGACGGTGTTTTCTACAAATATACCTGTTTGCCTAATGGCCTAGCTAGTGCCCCGTGCATATTTACTAAACTATTGAAACCTGTGTATGCCACCCTACACAGCATGGGACATCTCAATTCAGGGTATATTGACGATTCTTATCTATAAGGCGACACCTTTGCGGAATGTCATAAAAATGTCATCGACACTATCATGCTGTTTACCAAATTAGGGTTTTATATCCATCCAGACAAATCGGTCTTCGTACCCTCTCAGAAATTAACTTTCCTAGGGTTTGTACTGGATTCTATTGCTATGACAGTTATGCCTACAGGGGAAAAAGTTCAACGGATTCTGTCTGTCTGCGCTACGCTCTTAAAAACACAAATGCCCACAATTAGACAGGTCGCAGAGGTTATCAGTATTCTGGTGTCCAATTTTCCCGGTGCTCAGTATGGACCACTTCACTACCGCCACCTAGAGCAGAATAAATATCTCACACTCATAGCAAACAAGGGCGATTACGGGGGGAAAATGCAATTATCCCCTCCCGCTCTAACAGAAATTCAGTGGTGGCGTGATAATGCCGTAACTCTCAAACGAGATATCCTACGCGACCACCCCAGCACTTCAATTCAGTCCGACGCATCAACATTGGGGTGGGGAGCTGTTTTTGGCAGTCAGAAGACGGGGGGGAGATGGACCCATTCGGAAGCTGAATACTATATAAACATATTGGAATTACTTGCAGCCTTTTTTGCGTTAAAGTGTTTTTGTAGCCATATGAACAACTGCCACATCCAAATTCAGATCGACAATACCACAGCCCTCGCTTATATCAACAATATGGGGGGCTCAAAATACAAGGAACTTAACCAGCTAGCTGTTCAAATTTGGGAATGGTGCATATCACGAGATATTTGGCTCTCAGCTGTGCACATACCTGGTCGGCTGAACACTGGGGCTGATGAGAAATCACGCGTGTTCTCAGATAATCATGAGTGGATGTTAAACAAACACTTGTTTTACAGGATCCTGTTGTTTGCAAGCCGCTTAAACTATCAGATCAGTAGTTACTGCTCGTGGCAAGCAGACCCTAACAGTGCACACATAGACGCATTTACTATGAATTGGAATGGGCACAAATTTTATGCTTTTCCACCCTTTAGCCTTGTTCCAAGATGCCTTCAGAAGATCAGTCAAGACCTAGCACAGGGTGTACTAATCGCCCCACTTTGGCCAACTCAAATGTGGTTTCCAGTCCTCCTACGACATTTGTGCGACCAGCCCTGGATCCTGCTTCCATGACCAGATCTTCTACACCACCCCTCCCGCAGTGGCCCACATCCACTACACAGGAATCTTCATCTGATGGTATGTCCTGTGTCAGGGAATCCTTCAGTCATTACCATTTTCCAGAGGAGGTTACCGACATTCTCATGGCATCCTGGAGGAAAGGCACTAAAAAACAGTATGCCACATACGTTAAAAAATGGATGGCTTTTTTTTGTGAACGGAAAATTAATTGTTATTCACCACCACTGAGCGACGCCCTTCAATTTCTCTTGGGGCTATTTAATCAAGGGCTTAGCTACTCAACCTTTCACACTGCTCGCTCTGCCTTATCTCCCATTGTTATGATAGACGGGGAGGGGAGCTTTGGTAGCAACCATATTGTTACCCGGTTGATGAAAGGGGTCTTTGAATCGCGTAGACCCAAACCTAAATATGACAAAATTTGGGATGTTTCAGTGGTTTTAAAACATTTATCTTCTTTATACCCCAATGAGAAACTGTCTTTAAAGGATTTAACGCACAAGGTCCTTATGCTAATTCTCTTAGTTTCGAGTCGAGGGCAATCAATACACTACCTAGATCTACAGCATCTTACCATGGAGGAGGATAATTATTCCTTTGACGTCGCTGAGCATGTCAAGACCAGTACCCCCAGTAGCCCACACACGAGGATTGACATTGCTACCTATGAGCCAGACAGTACAATTTGCCCTTTGACTTGTCTGAAAGCATACATCAACAAGACCAAGGCTTTGCGCAATAACGAAACAAAACTGTTTATTAGTTATGTTAGGCCCCATAAACCTGTATCTAGGGACACGGTCTCTAGGTGGACTAAGGACACTCTTAGATTTTGTGGTATTGATACAAAGGTATTCACGGCACATAGCACTAGGTCAGCATCCGTTTCCAAAGCTAATGAAAAGGACGTCCCTGTCCATGAGATCATGGCAAAGGCAGGCTGGAAGTCTGCCGAGACCTTCCGTAAATATTACAACAAACCGGTTATTCAAGGAAACAGCCTTGCTTCCGCTATCCTTGACCAGTGAAAGCTTTGATATGTTTTTTGGAATAGTGCATGTGCTACATTGCTCATTTTGTTACTGTTAGACGATATATTACAAACATGGTTATCCTTGTTTATGCTCACCCTCTTACTTTTGTGTGGATTTCATGCCTCTTGTTCGAGTGCATGTCGTATGGGTGCATCTACGCTTTAAAGTGTCATGGGATCTCTGCCTTCTGGTCATGTGATAGAATTGGGAAATTAAACGAGACTTACCTGTAAGTTGAAGTTTGATTGAGATTCTATCACATGACATCAGAAGGCGAGAGATCACATGCCCTCCACTATCACACCCACCCTCTCTTTGGCACTTTTGGTTGCCGGTCTCTTTCGGCACTTGGCTTTTTCAGCCTGCCTACTATTTTAGATGCACCCTGTACGTGGCTTTTAATTATGACTTGCGCAAGCGCCGTGCTATCTCATGCGATCTCTCGCCTTCTGATGTCATGTGATAGAATCTCAATCAAACTTCAACTTACAGGTAAGTCTCGTTTAATTTTCCAATTTTACAGCATTTTGAATTATGAGCATATAACAGATGAGGCTTATCAGCATGCCCAAAAGGTATGGGATGATTTCAACTTAAAATCAATGGGGGAATATCATGACTTATATCTCAAATCTGATATCCTTCTATCTGCAATATTACAAGCTAGATCCCTGCCATTATTTCACATCGCCAGGATTATCTTGGGATGCTATGCTTAAAATGACAAACATAAAATTAGAACTTATGACTGATGTTAATATGTTGAAATTCATTGAAAGTAGTGCTAAACGACCCTTCAGGTCACTTTTGACCGTCAGAATTGGAGCCCTCTGATTGGTGGATTCAAATTTTGGCGGGAAATTCAAAATTGGGCAGGAAATACAAACGTACGTTAAGTGGGAAGTTCAAAATTCAAATCATGCCGTCACAGACATGTGACACCTACCTCTGCGGACCCCCAGGAAACAGGTTGGGGTGTTTTGCATAACCCCATTGGAAATTCGAATTTGGGTGGGAAATGCAAACGTACGTGGGGCGGGACATTCAAAATTCAAACAATGACGTCACATGGGTCGAAACAGTGATGATGTCCTAGAGTCCCAATGCCCTCACAGTCAGAAAAAAGACCAGAGGAAAAAATATGAAATCCAACAGCTTTTAATGTACAAGAAAAAACAACATCAGTACTATTTGTACAACAAGAAGAAAAAGCCAAAAAAAATATCATATGTACAACAAGAAGATGGTGCCCCGGACACGCACCCCAGTTTAGTATGATCCAAGCTGATTTTGGATGTGGCCAGCCAATGAAAACACAGTCATCCCATCGGTCACATTCGAGTCTCCTTAAAGTTAACTCAGTTCCTTAGTGTCCCTACTCAGTCCACACATTAAAGTTGGTGCCCGGCACACGCACGCCCCAACTTGACAGATTAAAACTTGAGGAGCTCCCCGAAGGACATGTCCTCGAAACAGGATGTTTCTGCAAAGAACTCAGCAGCCGCACAAGATCCAACACGGTCTTCATGTTCAAATTGCTCGGATGTGCGAGCCAGATCCAAATCCGAACCTGGACAAACGACCACCTCCCGAGTAGCGTTTTGGATGTGCGGTTCACGCTCCCAGACCGCTTGACGCTGTTCACGGACAGCCTCCACTCGTGCCTGAGAACAATCTATTTGTGCGGCATCAACAACGGGTTCCTCCTCCTCCTCTTGCGCTGCTGGTGGTCGTCGCGGCCATTGTGCCATATGTGTGGATCGTCGTACAGGTTCGGGGCAGGGTGGTACCAGGTCGTTTAGTCCCGCTACCAGGTCGGAAGCGATGGACGATGATCCTGCGGGAGAGGCATGAAGCAATAATTCATCTAGCCTGTTGGCGGCATTGGATAGATCCGACGACAAAGACGGAGATGCGGGAGGAACCAGGCTGTGCACACGCGCCAAGCCTTCTCTCATGTAGGAAGGCCAAGTTGGTTGGAGCCCGTACTTACATATGAGGCATCTGCCACCGGTCGTATCAATGATATGCAACAGACGGGCATTGATCGCCAAGCCCTCAAGCAAGAACCCAGCTGACATATCCGACATGTATAGTAATATCGTCGGTTGCATTCACAAACTTGTTCGCAGTGGCTCACCCTGTACTGTCTTTGCTTTTTGAGGCACTTTGCTTGGTAATAGCCTGGTAATAGGCTCTTTGTCGCTCACGAATTCGGGTCCGTTTTGCCTGCCGATCCCTTGCTTGCCATTGTTCTTGAACACTCCCCGTTCCCGCTGTAAATAAAGAGTGAATGTGAATGAAAAAAAGATAATAGCATTTAATGAGAGACAAAGAAACAAATAACGAGTTCCTAAGAGAAAAAAAACCACCTGAACGGGAACTTGATGCTTCTCGGTTTGCTAGACGAGCGCGAGCTTCGGTCAAGAGATCCTTAGCAGTTTCGGACGCCGACAAGCTTCCACTTGGTACTAGAAGATGATGTGCCTGAAGTTCCCAAACACATTTTTTCGCCTTATGATATCGACGACGATACTCATTGATTTGGGGTCGATGTCCGGCTGCATGGAGTTTCTTTGACTCCTTGATCTCTGCTTGATGTCATTTGCGATATCATTTCTTTTGAGCAAGACCTTTATCACAGTTTGCCTGCTTCCATGCACGACCCTATGTTGTTTTGTGTTAGTGTCCATGATTGGATTTTGTTTAATAACTTTTTTTTTCTAGTCATGGACGAAAACATTTTGTTTCTTCTGTTTTTTTCAACCAATTTCATATACCCTATTCAAAAATGGCAGACACGCGGAATGACCTAGGTTCTAATACATGAAAGTGAGGTTTGGTAGGCTGCATTTCGAAGTCTGGAAAATTTAGGAGCAGCTGTCAGGAGATGTGTATTATGAGATCTGTGTCAATGCGTCGGTCTCACCGGGCAAAATTCAACAGAAATGGATTATTTGATTCTGTGGGAGTATTATCTGTATCAGTAAGTATTACGATTGAAGTTGATATCTTCAAAATGCCTACGAATTGCTGTGTTCCCCTGTGTACACGGAAGGACAAACGTGACGAAGATACTGGCGAAATGATTCATTTTTTTCTTTTTCCACATGACGTAAATACGATTAAACTTTGGCTTCACACTATACGAAGAGATGTTGGTCCACATTTTTCGATTACTCATGGCACAAGAGTTTGCTCCCGACACTTGAAGTCCGAAGATCTTCAGAAAACTCCTAATAAGACCTTCCTGAGGCCTGGCGCAGTGGCGTCTATCTTCGCGTGGAAGTGAAGCTCCCCACACAAATGACCACCTCCTACTTATCGTTCGGAACCTCATTCGTTTCCTAAGAAGTCAAAAAAGGGCAAAGATGACGTACCAAAGACTGACACCACTGATCTTCGATGCAAGAAGATCGAAACTGCTCCCAGTAACAGTACCAGCCATGATCCAAAAACCAAGAAACTGGGTGTTAAATCACCGGAGACGACAGAAGTCGCTGCTCCCACTGAGTTAGAGAGCGCATCTGAGATGTCTGATAATGGTTGAGGTCACACTTAACAGTTTACTAAGGTAAAAACCCTTAACTATGGTATAAAAAAGGTAAACAAAGTTTACTATGGTAAAACGCATAAGCTGACTTTTACATTTCCCAGACGTTTCCTTGTTACAAGTGTGCTACTCAAATGTCGAGTTGATGACAGACAGGAATTTTTCGAGTTCCGTTGCGTGAGTCTTAACACAACAACTTAATGTATTTCGTGACTGCGCCATGGATCGTGAATGTGTTGTAGCTTCGATTGTGGCTCTTTTGTTTCTTATCGTTGCAATCCGTAAAGCTCATAGATTTAGATTTCTGGCTCTTTACCTTGTTTTTGAAAGGAGGCACTGTGATCTCACCAATGCTCTTCTCACGACCAGAATTAAGATATTACAAAAAAGAAGAAGAAGAAGAGGAGCTTTAGCAAGACGGAGGAGAGTGGCCTGGGTATATCCGAGACCGCAAGGATGGTTTGAAGAAATGTATGAAAATCCCGTCATGTTTTTGTTATGGAAAAATGACTTTAGAGTTTCTAAGGAGACACTCGATTACATTTGTCAACTGGTCGGGCCATACCTTTCAAGGCAAAACACGCGTTTTAGAAAAGCTATTCCTGTGAACAAACACATCGGTATTGCTATGTGG
>NC_090888.1:32143997-32146497 GCF_036669925.1 Montipora capricornis | reverse complement strand
AGTTACTTCAGGAAAACTTGTAACATACAAAATAGTTTCACTTCAATCAAACGACGCTTTCTAAACAAGCTGTCTTTTCAATGGAAAGAATAGCAACACAAGTTACAAGAAGAAAGCTTTCAAAACAAATTATTTGTCTTTAAGGTCTTTTAAGGCTTTAAGTAGCTCCAAATGAATGTGACTGTTTTGAAGCTGTAACTCAGCCATTGCCTTTTGTTGTTGTTGTTGGAACACCTGCTGTTGTTGTTGGTTTTCTAAGTGCATTTTCATCATCTGCTGTTGCTGCTCCTGTGCTTGTGTTTGCTGATTCAGCAGTAAGACCTGTTGTTGCTGTTGTTTGCTAACAACATTTTCAAAAAACGTATGCCTTTCTTTATCAGCCTGTAGACGCTGCTCTTCTAAAGCTATCCTTTTCATCTCAATTTCATTCTTGGATTTTCGTCCTTCCTCTAACAACTCTTTTAGTACTGTGCTTTTCCTTTTGTTGGGTTGCTTTTTTTCTTGCCTTTCCATTGCCTGAGTTCTGATGTCTTCAGCCTGCTGCTTCTCATCACATGCGGCCTTTTCTTTCTCTTCAGCTTGCTTTGCAAGATCTGCTGTTGCATCACTTGCTCTTTCATAGGTATCATTTAACAACTGATCAAGCTCATCATAATCTGCATTAATACCAGTAGCTTTCTTTCCTTCTCCCTCCTTCTTGACGAAATCCTCTATAAGTTTATCATACTGTGTAGGTACTCCACGCTGAGTTGTGTTTAATCCAGAATCGGGTATTCCATTCAAGTTACTTGCTATCTGATTCCAAATTTTCCCCCCTTTCTTTTGATCCTTTGTTAAATCTGTAGGGTTCCAATGATAGCACTTCTTTTAAAAGCAGAATATTGTGATGTCATTTCCATCGAAAAACCTTTGGCTTCTTCCTGAGAAAGAATAGCATTTTCCTTTAATTATCAAAGAACCATAATCGTGTACAAGACAAGATTTTTAACACCACGTGTTTTGAACGTCAATTTTGGCAAGCACGTTTATTAACATATCACACATACAGCGCATATTTGTTTAAATCAAATCTAATCCATAATGTGATTTTTATTCAGCTTACTGTGTGCTGTCTCCCTCAAACCTTGTTTCGCTTGACATTTCTGAAAACAAAAATCAAACACAACTTAATTAGACCAACAAACGATCTACACTGTGTGAACCGACTTTACCTGAAATATCGTGTTAAAATGAAGTCGCTCTTATCGATTCAGAAGCGTTATATCGATTAAAATGTTTAAAGAATAAATGTAAGCTGTGTTTTTAAACAAAACGGCATTCCATCTAACCTTTAGCAAGAAGACCTGAAGTCGGTGTGAAGACTTCCAATTTGGAGACAACTTCCGTAGTCTTGACTACCGATAGAGATGTCACAGGCTGACGACCTTGGCGCGTAACCTACTTCAGGTATTGGTATCGGTATTGGTACCCGATCTTAACCTCTCTAGTGTTTTAGGCCTAAATACTACACTAAGACCATGTATTAGTAGGGGGTTAGGGTTGTTCCAGTATTGGTAAAGCAATGACCTGTGTTTTAGACCCGCCAGCCTGAATCAATCAAATTAGCCAGCTGTAATATTAGACTTGACTCAAGTAAAAAGGCCCAAAAGGAAACTCAAATTGCTTCCAACTACACTGGTCAGGCCAGTTGTTTATTCCTCCTTTATGCAGTTGTCATGAGTGGCAGTAGCAACTTTATTACCCCTTTCTTGAAGGAATAATTAATCATATTTTTATCCTTACCTTCAACTCCCTCACAATTCTTTTGAGATGTTTCACTTCTGAACGAAGCCCCTCAACTTCTCCCTTCAATTCTTCAAACTGTTGAGTAAAATGAGTAGTGAATGAGGTCCATTCACTATTCACTTCACTTGATTGTAATGGTCCTTGGTCATGCCTCATGCCAAAGTCCTGTAGTTCTAGATCATCCTCCAGCAGTGAACTGTAGCTGGAGGAATGGTCAAGGTGTGAAAGAGATGAATTTGTGTAATGGGTTTGTGGCTGGGATGGAATGTGAAAAGGTGATGTGGTAAAAGTGTTTTGCATAGGTGATGTACGTTGTGTATTTAATGGTGTGATGGGACGGCGATTGGCAGTGGGTGTTACTGTGGATGGATTATAAGTGGGTGGTATGGATTGTGTTGGTGTAATGATATGAGGGTTGGAAGTAGGAGTGTTTGGAATGAGAGATGGCTTGTGTATGGATGAGGGTGGTTGTGATGGTGTGAAAGTGTGAGGGATGGAAGTGATTGTGTGTGTGGCATGAGGTGTGTCATGTGACAAAGATTGTGTTGATACAGTAGCTGATGGTGATGGTGACTGTTTATGGGGGTTGTTTGGGATAGTGTTGGGTGTGACAGGAAGTGCTTGTGGCTTTGACTGTACTGATGTATAGGTAGTTTCATCAGGAATTACAACTGTACTTGTAGGTGTTCTGTGCTGTTGCAAAGTGCCGTTAATC
>NC_090888.1:32123997-32141497 GCF_036669925.1 Montipora capricornis | reverse complement strand
GTACAAAGGATTGATTTCTCACCGTAATCTGGGCCGCAATGGCGGCTGCCGCATTTACGTGCATGTGATGCTTTCAATGTTTTGAATTTCAGTGACTGGACAAGTGCAGCTTAAAGCCTCAACCATTAAAGAGTTTAAGGTATATGTACTACTTAGCACTTACCGCATACTTTCAAAATTTCCGCCTTGTAAATGGCAATCCTTCCTTTACTAATACCCGCCGATACATCTACCGTACTGCCTTCTTTAAGTTCGACGTTCTCACCAACAACTTTTTTTTCATTAACGGCACTTGCGCTATTTTCGCTCACCGATTGTGAAGATTCAGTCGATTTGCCTGATGATGAAGCACCGAATGACAGCCTCCCACGAAAATCATTTTCAGCCCAAGAAGAAGCATGCATGTCTATTCTTTCATTAATTGCAAGACACTGCATCACGACAGAGGCTGCAAAAGATATCATTGATTTGTTGAAATTGCTCTGCCCAGCAAACGAGCTATTGCAATCTTTAACTTACTCAAATATGCAGGAAGTGTGTGGAAATTGTACTGTTTTCACCTATGACATTTGTGAAAATTGTCTCGGTCTGTTTCCATCAAACGTGGAGGATCAAGTGGTCTGTTCAACGCGAGGCTGCAATGGGTATGTACATATCAGCACTTAGTGGGCATGCATAATTTGGAATGCATCTGCTCAATAAATTACTATAGTGGTGCGTCATTAACCATTATTCATGCAGGAGTCTTTAACTGTACCCAAATTCACAATTAGCCAATCAGAAGCCTATTGTTGACTGCACTGGTATCCTATAAAGCTACAAACTTTGCTATACATGTACATGAACAAATTGTGCATGTACAATAATTTGATTTAGTCAGTAAACTACCAAATAATTAAAAAAAACCCAAGCAATTATAAATACGATTCATAACTTGCAAATTGAATACTTTGAATAAATTATGTATCAAAGTAGACTAGATAGATAGATATATCACAAATTTAAAAAAAAAATTGGAAGACTTATGATTCACAACTTAGTAAATAAGCAATTATTCAGGCGAGAAGTGAGCAACATGGAAAAGAAATAATCACAGACATTATTGATGGGAAATATTATACAAGATTGTGTGGACCTGGACAGTTCCTGAGTGATATATCTGTTGCAGTTAAATTTTACTTTCAGGTCAAATTTTTTTAACCTAGGTTATAATTTTTTTAACCTAAATTATAGGTTAAATTTTTTTTAACCTAGGTTATAATTTTTTGAACCTAAATTATAGGTTAAATTTTTTTTAACCTAAATTTTGGGGTTAAAATTTTTTTAACCTAGGGTATATAATTTCTCTGGGTTTAGTGATTAGGGTTAAGCACTAATTTCAAATGGTTAGCTTTCAGGGTTAGGTTTGGGACACAACATACCAGTGATGTTCTATGGAATAGTCATATATGAACGGTGACAGTTGTCAAAGGGGAATCAGCCATTTTAATTCTCAGAGTTTGCTGTAGATTAATAAAACATATATTCTACTATTCATTTGTATTTGTGTTTATTCTTGTTTTCATACATAATTGCAAAAGTGCATGCAAATATTATTGATAAATATTTATGTGTATCTGTTTTAAATACATCGGGAAATTACTGATTAATTGCCATTTTGTAAGGACGCAAAAATGTAATATGTTTGGAGTAATCCAACGCTATTCCTGTGTTTTGACTCTTGTGAAGTCGGCTCGGAGAAATTTGGGTGTCTATAACTCCAAATTCAGTAACCACTTGGGCATAACCATTCGCAGGCTCTATTGATATTATTTTTCCTAGCAATGTATTGGGGTGCAAGGGTGTCTTATCGACCTTATCAATTTTTATTTTTACATAATCATTGACATGAAATTTGGCTACTTTAGGTCTGGATTGCTTCATTTTTTTGTTGTACTGTTCTTGCCTTTCTTTGATTTTTTTGCGTTTTTTGGAGCGAGAACTTTTAGTTTCTTTTGCTTGTTGCTGTTCGTTAGTTTGAATGTCATCTGTGCTGTTTTCATCTGTCAATGTTGGAGTTTGCTGGACATTCATTTCTAATGTTTCATCCTCACTGTCAAGCCTTTGTTGCTCATTGTTTGTCTCTTCTTCTTGTTCCCCTTTGTCAGTATCTGTTTCTTGTACACTTGCCCGCATTTCTTCTCTCCATGGCTTGATACCTAACACTAGTTCATATGGTGTTTGGGCAACAGCACGGTGCACTGTAATGTTTTTCTTGTAGGCTGCTTCTCCTAACACTGTACACCAGTTGTTGTAACTTTCTTTCTTCTCTGTAAGAATATTTCGAATGTTTTCCTTTATTGTTCTATTATTTCTCTCGACTAGTCCTTGGGTAGTAGGTGTGCGTGGAGCTCCATGCACTTGTTTTATGTTATTGCTCTGACAGAAGCTGGACATCTTTTGATTTTTAAATTCTTTTCCGTTGTCGGAATGCAACTTTTTAGGAAAACCCCACTGCCAAAATAGCTGGTTTAAACAACTTATAACTTGTTCTGTTTGCTTGGAAATTAATGGAAAAAGCCACGAGAATTTTGTGTGATGGTCCGTGATGTGTAAAATCCATTTATGTCCCTCGCTGCATGAACATGATAACCTTCTCATATCTATCAAGTCGATTTCCACGTGTGAAAGAAATTTATTTGCGATGATGGGGTGTACCACTGGTTTCTTCAGATGGTCTGCAACGGATTTTTGTTGTTCGTGAATGGAGGGGAGGGGAGGGCAGGGCAAATTTCTTGCTTTTTTTTTTTGTGTGTACTATTCATTTTAGACCCCCCCAAAAAACCAGGCCCCTATTTTTTAAACTACACCCCATAAATAAAAGAAGCCCTTTTTAGACAGTTGATAAATAACCTAGGTAAAAAAAAATTACCTAGTTTAAATATTATGAACTAGGTGGAAAATTTTAACCTGGGTTTAAAAAAAAAATTTGACCTGAAAAAAATTCCAAACTACAACATATCCAACATAAGTTTCATCTTCAACACAGATGGTGCCCCTTTATATTCCTCCTCAAGTGTATCCCTTTGGCCTGTGTCTTTAGCTATCAATGAACTTCCATCTCCAGACAGGTAGAAAAAAATTATTGAAATCTATCATTTCCTGAAAACGTAAATATTTAATCTACCATTTATATCCTAAGTTACCTAAAACTATATTTGAGTGGAGCCTCATCAAAAGACAATTCTTTTTTATCGTATGAACCGAGAAGAAATGTTTCTTTTTACTTATTTAACTTTTTTACACCGTAGGTTTTCAAAGACAAATATGATGCTATGGGGTATTTGGCAGGGAAAGGGAAAACCCCCATTCAATGCATTCTTTGAGCCATTTGCCACTCAAATAAACAAACTGTACAAGGAAGGTGGGTGTTTGAGACATGCCTTCAAACAGTATTTAAAGCATGCTATGGCAATCTAAGTGTTAATTCAAGTGCTCTTATTGTTATAGTTTAATCTACATGGTATTGTTGTAATTTAAACTGGACTCATTAGCTACCTAAGCCAGGAGCCTAACAAGCTCCAGGTCATCGAGTGTGAATAAAATATGTTAATGTTATGTAAATAATTGTCTCAATTTTGCAGGTACTGCTCAATAGTGATAAAAGTCCATTACAGTACATTAATTCACGTATTCACCTAGGGTACATTTTTCACTTTCCATTTTAGGAGTAACCATTGAGTTGCCACAAGAACCTTCAACAGTAAATGTCAAAGCTGCTGTACTGCTTGGCTCAACTGATTTACAAGGGAAGGCATACCTTTTATATATGACTCAACGTAATGGTGAGGGTGGTTGTCTGACATGTGAGGAAAGTGGATTTGTAGCTGCCCAAGGAAAGGGGCATACCAGATGTTACCCATACAGGTCTGCAACTGAGAGGGCTCCCAACAGGACTATGACAACATTTCTGGAAAATGCTATTAAAGCAAATCAGAGCCAAAAAAAGGTGACTAATTTTATTTTGGAATCTTGTATGGATAGAGCATATTATGTTTTAGCCATTCATGAAAATTTACTTAAACCATGATTTTTACCACAAAAAAAAAAATTGTTTATCTCATTCAACCTTTGGTACCAAAGAAAAACAAGAGTACCATGGGGAATGATCTTATTTGCATACTAGCAAGCTGTTTCTGTTTATAAGTCTGTTTTTATCTTATTATGACAAGCATATTTTACAAGTATTCTAGCATGCACTTTACTCTTGCTTTGCATATAATTGTGAACATTAGATGTACATATTATGAGTACTTTTAAAAAATAAATGTGATGTTAAGTTTAAATTTACGAAAAATTTAAATGTTGTTTATGGCAGCCATTCACCTAGCTTTGAGTACAATTTGTTACATGTAGGTTGCAGGATTGTTTGATGTCTCCTGCTTGGCCCTAATGCCCTGGTTTGACATTGTTCTTGGGATGGTTCCTGACTACATGCATGGATGTTTGTTGGGTGTAACAAAGACTCTTCTGTACAAATGGTTCTCTTCAACCAACCATAAGAAGGAATTTTTTATTGGTGGCCAGGTATGATTTGATTAGGGAATAAAAAGAATTATTTGTTGGATATTTATACTAGAAATTCAATGCTTTTGCTTTTAAATGTTGCTTTTTTTTTCAACATCCCACAATTGATTTCAGTTTACAGTCAAATTTTAGTCAGAGGAAATGTCAAGACTTTATTTTAAGATACAAATTTTTTGCTCTTGTTTTGCATATAATTGTGAATGTTGGATGTACATGTACATATTGTGAGTACTTTTAAAAAATGGCCGTTTTTATGCTAGAGACGTTAAAGTCGTCTGAGACGTTAAAGTCGTCTGAGACGTTAAAGTTGTCTCAAGACAACTTTAACGTGTAGTATAAAAACGAGAAATAAGACAGACACATTTAACGTCTGACGACTTTCATGTCTTGTTTTAAGTGCGTCGTTGAGACGCACTTAACAGACGACTTTAAATGCTTTGAGTACAATTTGGTACGTGTAAGTTGCAGGATTGTTTGATGTCACCTGCCTTTGAATGTTTTTTTTTTAATATCCTAGAAGTGATTTCCATTCACAGTCAATATTTTGTCAAGGGAAATGTCAAGACTTTTTTTAAGATACATAATCTTTTATGCACTTGTCGATAAAAAAGATTAACAAACGCATACTTCAAATTCGACCCCTCAGATGTATTAGCCTGACTTCCGAGAGACCTGGAGAAACATTTCAAGAACTTTAAAGGTAAGGCTGCAATTACAATTGTAGAAGTCATAAAGCCACAGTATTAACGTTTATACCCTGCAATAGGAAATACAGCCAATTGTAATACAGAAAGCCGTTGTATATTCGACAGTATTTAACACCCAACCTTCCCATTGTGTGATGAGCGTACTGTGTGTTGCATTGATTGTGTTGGCCACATTTTTTTTCTATGGCATGGTATAAACTAGTTCAAAATGCAATTCTATCTTGTGGACCTATACCATGGAATATCTCACTTGCCACTTGTATTTTCTTGGTATACACACTTGTATATACACTTGTGTGCATACATAACTGAGAAAATTCAACTGACTCATGGTATTTCCATGGTGTACAACTTGAAAACGTTGCATTATTAACTGGTATTTATGTGGTGCCTTTCACAGAAAATGTATGACTTGTCTTTTGTTTTTCTAGCCTCCGAGTTGCAGTCGTGGCTTCTTTATTATGCTTTGCCATGTTTGGTTGGTTATCTGCCGGATAAATACCTCCAACATTTTGCCCGCTTCTCAGAAGCAATATATATACTTCTTGGTAGTGAAATCACTCCAAGCCAGTTGAAGCGAGCAAGAGATCTGCTAGACAGATTCTACAAGGACTTTCAGGCTCTCTATGGTATGAAGTGCATTTCAGTTCCATCTTCCTTATTATGATAGGCTTCATGTACACGTATATCTCAGCTAACAAATGCTAAAGTGCAAAGCATGTGCCCATAATTCCTATGAAATTTCATGATTTAAATCAGAGGTAATTGAGATTATGTCCAAGGCCACTACATGTACTCCCCTGTACAAGTGAACATCGTTACATGTCCCTGATATTGTTCAGTAATGTTTTAAGTTAACTTTATCTGACTAATCTTGTGGTTGTCATAAATAATGCTCACAATGAACTATATAGTTTACTTGTGCGATGACCAGGTGCCACAACTCAAATTCACAGTTGTACTTCTTTTTAAATTTGTTGATTAAAAAGATTTCTTTTCCATCGGCCTCATGAGTCTTGTCAAAGCTGTAGTAAAGGTTGCATAGAACTATTTGGTCATTTGAAGAACTTGTAAATGTCATAGTGTGTATTTTTGTGTGTACACTGTTCATAGTCAATAAATATGATTTCCTTAAGATGAGATGCACGCAGTCGCTCAAGATGAAAGCTAAATCAAAGGGACAAATGTCAGACCGGTTTCTGAAGGCATGTGAAAAATCTAAAACAACTGCAAAACATGTTGCTCTGTTCCTTAGAAGTCCTTAATTAATATAAATGTAATCATCATTTGTAGGAAATGGAAGTTGTGGTCTGCAAAACATGTTGCTCTGTTCCTTAGAAGTCCTTAATTAATATAAATGTCATCATCATTTGTAGGAAAGGGAAGTTGTGGTCTCAACGTGCACAACGCAGGTGCCCACCTGGTTGACTATGTTGAAGGCTGGGGGCCACTTTGGGCTTGGTCCACCTTTGGCTTCGAAGATATGAATGGGACGCTCATGGATTTTTGCCACGGGACTGGAAATGTTTGTAGACAGGTAAAAAATGCCATTCATATTCTTTAGTTAAACAATAGCCAGTATGTGCCATATAAATACAACTTACATTTCAAATATTCACTTTGCTTCTAAATCAAATAGTCAATTATGTTATGTGCTTGCCTTACTTAACGGTACTGTGATGGTATAAGCAATTTAAAATTCACTTTGGCATGGACTCACCTGCTTACCTCAAGGTTGTACATTTACTTTTTGCGTGCCTGAAAATACTTCTTTTTTCTCCTTTAATTATGACCTTGTCAGATTAAGCTTAATAGGTCCATCTTTTGACATTTTTTGTTTTAATAATAAAAATTTTTACCACAGAGTGACATACAATGAAAAATTACACAGTAAAGGAGAGACTTTTTTTTCTAAATTATTGACTGACACTATGTTGTTTATAATCTCAGCTGATTTGGATGTTGCATGCCCAGAGCCGTCTTATGAGTGATGTTGAGCTAATCACAGCTGGAGCAACCAAGGAGTTTATAACAAGCATGCTGATCACAAAAGGGGGTATATCAACCATGATTGGGTTTTAATTGTATTGCTCTCTAGTTTTTAACAAGCAATTAGAAATAATCATATGATATTTTACTTGCAGAAGCATTTAATAATGGTCTCTTTGCTGAATTAAAGTCTCTACATAAGCCATTGTAACTTAGCAGTTTGGTTCTTAACTTCCATTTCTGCAACAATGAAGGGACTTGAGTATTGTTTGTCTTCCCAGCTGGATGGGAAGCTAGTCCATCACAGGCTACTTCCAAACTTATGACAGGTTTCCATGACAATTTGAAAGTATAGAAATATGCTAATTGGTGAAAAGAGGCAATGTGAAATCATGTCTTGTCAAATAACTCATTTGAGAGGGGCTCAGAATGCTAAACAGTCAGGCCTCTGAAATATATTCCTGGTGACTGCTTCACAGCAAGGTAGATAATGGCTTAATCTACATCTGAACTCTTCATGGGTATTATGACATGATTAATTTATTAATTAACTTGTTTACAGGTTGAAGAACCTTAAAGATGCTAAGGATTGTCAGGTTGCTGGAGGAGCAAAAAAGCTGGCAGGGCTTCCAGTACATTTGGTGAATGAAGTCCTTTGCAAGTGAGGACCTGACAACTTCAAAGTCTTGAGAATTGTGAGGAATGGGCAGGTTTTTGTCAGTCGGGAATACACTCGGATGATCAAGAGAAATGCCTCTGTGGTCTTGCTGTCAAAAATTATGGGATAGTGGGAGACATAAATTTCTTTATTTGGAACAAGGTGTCAGGAAGAATACTTGTGATATATAAAGTAATAGAGCCCAGCCTGGACAACCCATTCTTTTTTGATGATGCTGGTTGTCACATTCTACGAATGAAGTCTCAAAGGTACTCCATTAACCTCAATACTTATTTACCATAGTCACTCAAGTACTAATAGCAATAAATAAGTTTACTTCTGTTAACAATAAACAAATATTTCAGTTGAAGACCTAACTCTAAAAAAAGTCTCTAAAACTATACGAGCTTGCACATAATTATATAAACTGTGAAACAAATTATTACCAACCAACATCCAGAAAGAGGATACTGGTAAATTTAGTCTATTCAAGTGTTTGTTGAAAACTCAATATTTTGGGCTTGCTTTTACTCCATCATGAATTATTTTAAATTGTAATTTCAACTTTTTATTCAAATGGGATTTTAAATATTACTGTTGAAATGTTGTATTTTTATGTTTTATTTTCATTCTTATGTACATGTAATATGCTTTTGATCATAATGCTTTATGAAATTAGTGCACTATTCACTGTATTAAAAAATCTTTTGTGTATTTATATGGTATTTATTATTCATGATCAAGGGTTCTCTAATGGCATGTATAATAATTTTATGATCTTCTAGCAATGAAACTGAACTTCAACTGGCAGAAGTTGCTGAAATTAAAGAAAAGGTGTTCTATTTGGAAGGGAACTCTGACCAACCATGCCTCGTACGCCTGCCAAATTTCAATGGAGTGTGTGGCTAAAGCAATTGGAGACATTGCAAGCATAAAAAATATTAGGATGGAGTACAATGTATTCTAAATAGTAAAATCCCAGCACAACAAAGGGTGTATTTACACTTGAAATGTTGAAGTTGTTAAAATAAACACAATTTAATTTTGTTATAGCTTATACTACATGTATACCCCACAACTTTTGATGTCAAAATATTGCACTAACAGTTAATGCCTAAATGTGTTATCAACCTTGCCATCTTCTTCTTCTTTGAATCTCTAAAAAATGTACAAAAAATCAAGTGTTCACAGTTGAAGTGTCCTCACTATAACATCATAGTTCTTGAATTACATTGGTTATACTTTTAGTTCTTTTGGTATTGGTTTGTTTGTGGGATTGCTGGGCTATGTTGGGGTAATATACTTAGTAAATTTACATTAAGACTTTAGTAGTGTACCAGGCCGTTCTATTAAGTTTCTCAGGCAATTTCTCTCTGTCAGTAACAAAATTCTGATTCTCATAGATTCCCAAGAATTCCAAGTCCTGTCTTCAAGCTCATAAGCCTTCAGATTGAGCATTCTCAGAAATTCTCAGAAATTCCCAACAATTCCTAGAAATTCTAAGTAGCATTTTTATAATTCCCAGATATTCCAAATAATTCCAAGGTTGTGCATTTGCTCTAATTTGCATCTCTTGGAAATCTAATCTTTGGAATTCTTAGGAATTCCTAGGAGTTCGCAAGGGAAGAATAAACAAGCCACGAGCTCCGCTTTTAGGCTTGCCTAAATTTATATATTACATTGCTCAGTCTAATGCCAATAAATTTTACACTGTCTAATGCCAGATGATTAAAGATTTGATTGTCAAATGGGGGTACATTAGGGGTCAGTGGGGTAACCTTAAAGTATTGTCACATGACAGTAAGTTATGGCTCAATTTTTGTTTTCTCATTCTCCTATATTCAAAGTTATAAAAAGGGAAGATATGTGTAATGATTTCTTCAGGGCATCCTTGAGTTATTCTCCATAAATATACATGGATATATATCTAATTTAAGGCAAAAGCGGTCGGAAATATGGCTTACCAACTATAGTTTTAAATTCTGTTGCTGCTGCACTGCATTCTTCATTCGCATCAATCTGAAGTGAACTGAAGTTGTTGAAGACAGGACGGGGAAAAATCCAAAGGAAGCAAGAAACTAATCCCTTGTCAACGTTATTTTTATCCACGATAAGGGGAAAGGCTGTGGTGGGTTGAGTCATGCCACACAAGGTTAGACAAGTCCTTGGCATGTTGATGTTGGCATTTCCTGAAACTGAAAGGTCATTGACAGTAATAAACAACGATGATGAAATGCAGTGTCTTGTTTTTGGTATGTTATCAGCAGTATTGTAATATATGGTGCACAGAGTAACAATAATCTTCAATGAAGGAGCAATACTTCATCTGCTACTAGAAGTTCATAACTTTGAAGCGTTTAACTCGGGTTCAGAGGTGAGGTTCAACTGCTTCAACTTGTCTCCTGGATGATTGTTAGGTGCCATGACATTCACTAACGTGACAGATGATCTGGCATGCAATATTGAATGAAATAATGTATAGAACATGTTCAAGAAGACTGATACACGATGACATACATATTTCATGCCTTGCATTTAGTTATAATCGTATCTTTTTACATTTTATAGCCATGCCCTAGAAAAGACCTATTTAGAAATCGGAATAGAAATAAAGTTCATGTATGTATCTAGGGTTATGTGTGAGGTCTTGTATAAGTCCTGCGCTCTGCAGCACATTCATTGGCGGTCCTTCACAACAATTTGAGAACATGTAGGGTCAACAGACTAGTGGTTCACTCAATAAACTTTCAATTCTAGTGTGACTTTTTTTGCCTAATCGAGTTGTTGCATTTTAACACATTTTTACTATTACTAATTCTGAAATTCGCGCTTTTATGGTTGTTGTACTTATAGCTATCCATTTCAATAAAGCGTCCACTGTCTCGGCTTGTTTATACAAACAGAATCCGCCTTACTACTTCAACGCAGAGCAGTGTATCTGACTATTATGCCATCTTCAGTGTCAAAAATGCAATCAACCAGTGTAAGCAGACACCCTCTATACGCGGATAGCAGCAACAGTCCCATCTCCCTCAATTTGCTGTTAAATAGGTCCGTAGTTTACGGATACATTTACGTTGAAAAGGGATGTGCACATCTTCTACTCGATTGAATTTTAAAAGACTTCATGTTTTTTGTCCACTTTTAAATGGATTGGTCATTTAACGACTTTGCGGTCTCAAAAGTACCCTGGGTGCCAGAGGTTTTTCTTTTCTTTGGGGAAAGTGTCGTCGTAAGCAAGAGAAAAGACTTAAAAAAACTGCTAGCACCCTGTGTTGTCTCAAGGACCAACACGTTTTTGGAGACACTTCAAATGGAGAATTTGCTATGGAATTGACAAAGGGAAAATTGACAACTCACCTTTGGCAAACAAACCAGAGGAATCTCACTAGGTAGCACTCTACTAAAATAGAGACTAGGCAAAATACTGACGATGTGTCACAATAAATCTTTCCACATTTTCTGGTGTCCAACAACTTGTTTCAATACTGGCTAGTAAAATACATTTAAATAGAACATCTTACATTAAATTCGAAAAATGATCCTTACAACGTGATAAGGTATAATAATAATAATAATAAAATTTATTTATACCGCGCAAATTCAACTATACAGTTTTCAAATGCGCCTTACAATAAAAAAAAAAAACAAAACAATATATAACACTATATAGTCAAAAATTACACGAATGAATAATTATCTAGTCTATAAATTACAATACTATATCAGAAAAAGCTTTTTTAAAAAGATGAGTCTTCAAATTACGTTTAAAAACTCTAAAATCAGAAGTGCATCTAAGATCTAATGGAAGATTATTCCACAGTTTTGGTGCGGCGGCCACAAAGGCTCGATCGCCAAGAGTAGGGAGAGTCCTGAAATCTGGATTTGAAAGCAGATATTTGTTATTTGATCTGAGGCTGTAGGAAGAATTAGGTATAAAATTTACGAGAGATGATAAATAATTAGGAGCTGTACCATGGATTGCTTTGTGAGTGATTATAATAATCTTATAATCTATTCTAAACGTTACAGGTAGCCAGTGTAATTTGTATAGTATAGGTGTGATATGGCAATACCATGGTGCTAGACATAGGACTCTTGCAGCTGCGTTTTGAACACGCTGCAGTTTACTGAGAGCGCAGTAGGGTAGTCCGTATAAAAGTGAATTACAATAGTCCAATCTGCTTGTGATGAAAGCGTGGATTAATTTATGGGCAGATTCTATACTTAGATATTTTCTGACGCGTCTAATGTTGTGAAGATGAAAAAAAGCACTCCTACACGCTTTGGTTATGTTGAAGTTCAGGTTGAAATTGCAGTCAAACCAGGCCCCTAAGTTTCTAAGGGGTTCCGTGCTCGGAGAGATGATGGATTCGCCGATAGTTAGAGTAGCGCGTTTAGTTTTCTGTAGCTGCGCTTTCGTCCCAATGAGCATGAACTCTGTCTTGGAATCGTTGATCATGAGTTTATCATTGATCATCCAGTTACGGATGTCACAGAGGCACGCTTCCATTGCTGCAATGGCGGCGTCTTGATTGGAATCATCATTTGGATTGAAAGCCAGATAGATACCAGTATCATCAGCATAACTGTGCGCTGTTGGGAGGTGCTGGCTAATCACATCAAATAGCTCACTGGTGTAAAGGGAGAACAGCATTGGGCCGAGACAGGAGCCCTGTGGCACACCAAACTTCAAATCAAAACTGTCCGACTTTGCATTGCCGATTACAATACGCTGAGATCTATTCGATAGATAGGATTTGAACCACGTTACTGCTTGATCTTTAATTCCAAATTTGTATTCCAGGTGCCGCAGTAATATGTCATGGTCTACTGTGTCGAAAGCAGCGCTTAAATCTAGGAACACTAATAATGTGACTTGTTGTTTGTTCATGTTGACGAGTATGTCGTTGCGCATGCGCAGTAAGGCAGTTTCCGTACTGTGATTTTTTCTGTACGCTGATTGAAATTCCGGAAACATCTGATTCGACGACACGTGATCGGAGATTTGTAGTGCAGCTGCCTTTTCAGTGAGTTTTGAAAGGAAAGTAAGATTGCTGACGGGCCGGTAATTTTTCTTTATCAGATCCATGTTGGCGTTCTTTAACTTTGGTCTCACTAAACCCTCTTTCCAAATGTCCGGAAAGCGACCACTACTGAGCGAAAGATTAACCATGTTGGAAATGGTCGGTAGGAGTTCGTTAATACAGTCTTTAACAATCTTGGTAGGTATGGGGTCATTGTAGCAGGTCTTGTTTGGGGCATTCAGCACCAGCTTTTTGATACCTTCTAACGACATTGGCTGGAAGTTATTGAAGGGTGTGCCAGCAAACGAAGACTCTTGAATGCTACTTCTGATCGAATGGTGAGGGTGATTCAATGAGGAGTCAATTCTATCCAGCTTTGAGCGAATGACATCGATCTTTTGTATAAAGAATCTCCCAAAATCATTACTAAGCAAAGTAGGGTCAGAGTGCTTGGGGTATTTTTCCTGTGACGACCCTCCTAGCAGTGCACTGGCCGTCTTGAAAAGCTTTCTTTGATCACCATCGTTTTCATTAATAAGGTTGAAATAATAGTCACGCCTTGCTTGCTCTATAATGTGATTCGTATGATTGCGTGCCTTAATGAAATTAACCCTGTCTGACTCGAGCCCCGTCCTTCGCCATATTCTCTCATACCGTCTACGTAAACGCTTGGCTTCTTTGATTTCGTTCTTGAACCAAGGAACCCGTGGACGAACCGTGATAGTCTTCTTTTGGAGAGGAGCGTGTTTATCTAAAAGGCCAGTCATGGTTGAACCGTAACAGGAAACAAGATCAGTAATTTCATTGGGTGGATTCTGGCATAGCCTCGATTCCCTGAGATCATCCTTGAACGATTCAATGTCTTGAGGAATATAGGATATTTGAGATGACTGAAACGTGGTTGCGCGACAATGATACGGCTGCAAGTTTGGAGTTTTTTCCAAGTGAAACTTACAAACTTTTTCAACAAAATCGCTTATCTGGCCGTAATGGCGGTGGGACTGCATTGCTGATCAAAAAATCAATTGATGTTAGGAAGATTGAATCACGCAAAATAAACTCGTTTGAATATTCTGAGTTTAAAATCGGCACAGATTCGCTTAAGGCGAGAATTGTCATCATTTATCGTCCTCCATACTCCACTGCTCATCCAGTGACGCCTGCTACATTCCTCGAGGAATTCAGTTCTTACTTGGAATCTATCATTTTGACACCTGAATCTCTATTGCTGACTGGTGATTTTAATTTTCATGTCGATATTGATGATGACCCCAATGCCAAATTGTTCCAAGAACTCTTAGATTCTATGGGTCTTAAACAACATGTAACTGGTCCAACACATATGAGTGGCCACACCCTGGATCTTCTTATCACTCGTGAACATGATACTATTGTTGCTGGTTCACCAGAGGTTGATTGCTACCTATCAGATCATGCGTCAATTCTATGTTGACTCAATGCATCAAAACCCTGTCGAGTGGTGAAGGAGATCACTTATCGTAAGATCAAATCTATTGACTTGGATCGCTTTCGTGAAGATCTCAGATCGTCAGAACTATGTAACAAGAACTATCCAAGCCTAGATGATATGGTGTCTTGTTATGATTCATCTCTATCCTCCATACTCGACAAGCATGCACCTTTAAAGACAAAGACCTTAGTGTGCAGAAGGCGAGTACCATGGTTCAACAGCGACATAAAGTCTTCTGTAAAAGCAAAGAGGAAAGCTGAAAAGAAATGGCGATCCTCAAAATCCCAGGATGACTTGCGTGCCTTCAAGGTAGCTCGAAACCGGTAGCTCGGGGTCTAGACGACTTCAAGTCATTTAAGCAGAAATTAAAGACTCATCTTTTTATTGAAGCTTACTCATAAGATTTTCATTGTGTTTATCATTATTTTTATTTTGTTTCATATATGTATATATAAATAGATATTTTTATACATTGTAATGCGCGCATGATCATATTAATGGAATGCGCGCAATATAAGTGATTAAATTATTATTATATTATTATGTCTATAGCCTTAGTTTTCCGGTAACAGATCTCTTCAACAGTTGTATCCTTTGTTTTCCAAAATTGTCATGAGAACCAATCCTTGACCGGTATTGTTCAATCAAGATTCCCATACTTACTTTTTTTGTTTTGAAATATGCCTCCGTGAATTCTCAACTGTGAAAGGAGAATGCAACCACAATACAGCTTATTTCACTTCATGGCACCTTCAGGTAGCTTCAGACACTTTCAGACACTCAGTGGTGCAACCCGCATGATAGATCAAGCTGATAGTTGTTGGCTTGCGAGCGTGCAATGACTCCTTTTAATGTAGTACAACCTGTGCCGAAGATTCAAGCACTTAAATGTTTAAGAGCGTAAAAGCTCTTGCAAAACCTGTACTTATAACACAAGCTGGGTCTGTGTCTGTTGGCTTCTGCAAAGACAACTAACTCGTGATACGATCACCTGAACAAAATTACTTGAGAGCACGCTTACAACCAAAACTACTGTGCGCAGTAGACACTAGACCATGTGACTTATAACACAAGTCCTGCGGCGGATGAAATTGCCGCCCTTAAGCAAAATTTGGAAGAGCTGCAGCAGTCTATCAAGCGACAAGATCCACAAGCTTCCAAAAATGGCGGCGAACAAGCCCCTAGCAATGGCGGCGAACAACATACCCGTTTGATTACGGACGCTGAGACCCTAAGCACCCTGGAATTTTATGGGAAATCATATGACGAGTTACGAACAGAATCTGCGAATAGCCTTAAACAACTCTGGTCACGCCAGAGTCGAACAGATCGGAGATTCAGTCGAACAACTGCTGAGGTATAGTTTCCAGTACAACATTAAAATTATTGGCCTTCCCGAAAGCGAAATGCAAGAATCGGCCTCTAAAACTGTCTCTCTGTGTATCAATCTCTTCAAAGCTGCTGGAAACGAAATTTCAAATCAAGACATTGATATCGCCCACCGTATTCCTACAAGAACTGCCATTTCTGGTCCTCAACCAATTGTCTGCAAATTCACAAGAAGAATTGCGAAAGAGCAAGTAATGAATTCACGAAAAGAAGCCTCTAAAGTGTCCAGTCATTCTTTGGAAAACGTCAGATTATTTGATCACCTTACTCCCTTGCTTCAACAACTCTTGGCGGATTCAAAGAAATTTCAGAAAAGAAATGGCTTCAAGTTCTGCTGGGCCAAGAACTTTGTCATTTATCTTCGACGAACGGATGATTCTCGCCCGATTCAAATCAAGTGCCACAACGATCTTGTGAACTTTGCAAATCAGGAGGGTTTACCCATGAGCTAAGTATCTTTTACAAGTTCCTAAGTAATTCCATACACTATTCTAGCTGAACTTAGCCGTTACTATGATGGCTGACGATTCGCATTTGGAATTTTTCTTTCCATTTAATCACTTAGATGATAGTTCCTTTAATCTAGCACTCTGTGAGATATCCCATGGCTCTTTAAACTTCAATAGCAACCGTCTTGAAACACTATTATTTAATCCTATAGAACAACCTGAGTTATCTAACTCACTTTCCAGTTATTTAAATCCTGATTCTAATTTTTTAGCTGGTCTGCCCTCAAGTAGTTATTTGACCGAGGATGATATAAATAGTCGAGTAGCTCCCCTTAGCAACAAAATAAATTTTTCCGTTATGCACTTAAATGCCGGTAGTTTGCTGAAAAATCTTGACCAATTGAATTTAATGCTTGGAAGTTTCAAAAAATTATTCTCTGTGATTGGTATTTCAGAAACTTGGCTGACAGATTGCACTGTAGAGCTGGTCAATATCACCGGGTACAATTTTATCTCAAATCATCGCAAATCCAAAACTGGTGGCGGAGTAGGCTTTTATTTACACAATGACTTCCAATACAAACTTCTTAATGAATGCAAATTGTCAGATCCAGAGGTAATTGAGTCCTTGTTCCTGGAGATTACAGTTCCCCATGGGAAAAACATTATTGTTGGATGTGTGTATAGACTGCCAAACCAAAACACGACTTTGTTTCTAGACAAATTGAATGACGTTCTTTCTTACATTTCTAAGAACATCAAACAATGCTATGTTATGGGTGACTTCAACCTTGACCTTCTCCAGTACAATCATCATACATCAACTCAAGAATTTATCAACACCTTATTTTCGTTTGCATTTATTCCAACCCAACACGCCTCACCTCTTACTCTGTAACTCTAATTGATAATATATTCACAAACAATCTTTCACAAAATGTCATAAATGGTGTTGTCCTAAACGACTTATCCAATCACCTGCCGGTTTTTGCTTACTTTTCTGGCCTAACCCTGACGCGCGATGGAGATAATAAGGCATTTGTACGCAAGTTTACTGCCGAAAACTTGCGCAAATTCAACGAAAACGTTTCAAACACAAACTGGTCCACACTTCTCGACGAAGATCCCAATATGGCTTACAATAATTGTATAGATGAATATTCGATAATCTATAATGCCTGCTTCCCTTTAAAGGCCATTAGAGGCAAGCTACTGAAAAACCGCAGCTCCCCTTGGATCAGCCC
>NC_090888.1:32113997-32121497 GCF_036669925.1 Montipora capricornis | reverse complement strand
GCCATAATAGATTTCATCATAATAAGTCTAAGACAGAGAGGGTTTGGGTCTCTGTTAGCAAATATTTGCTTTAGTTTTATGGGTAAACTTCTTAATTGCATGATTTCGATTCCCAAGTTTAATTTCAAATAAAATTTATCAAACCTCGAAGATTTTATCATGTTTTTGTTTTTAGCAAATGTGGCCAGATTTAACTGTAGTTTTTATTAACTTACTTACGTGGGAAAACGGCGTCTGCTCTAGAGGTTTTTTCCATTTGAGCTTACCCGTCCGACCTGTAATGTAAACGGTTCTTTTTGCATCAAGATTTTTAGGACATGGGGCTATATTCACCTTGCCATTATTTTGCCAGTAATTGAAAAATACATACTTCGTCTAAAGGTCATGCAGGATTGTTGTGTGCATGACATATTAATTTGGTCAGCGAAGTGTTTGATTTCCACCATATGCGAAATATTTATGAGCAGTTATTGGGTAATCTTTTGTCAGTAGCTTCACCTACTTTTGTTTCTTTTTGGCATATGAAATGTAGCATCATCCTCATCTGAACTTCACGGACGGCCTGGAATACACAAGGTTTTACTCCATGAGCTCTCTTCCTAAGTTTACCTTGCTTAAATTAATGTCTTCATGTCCCTTATACTCACCTTCTGATCCACTATCCTTTGTTATATCGGGAATATCCGCCAAGTGAATAACAAATATTAATACTTTTTACTTTGTTATACAAATTTCAATTTATTGCTAGGCAAATTGTTTTACCTCGGTATTGCACGTTCGCAAGTTTCACACAAGCTAGGGAACTGTCATTCTCAAGGTACCATCTATATTAAGAAATTCACCAGGCCCCAGTTGTTCAAAAGGTGGACAACGCTATCCACCTGAGAAATCATAATTTATCCGGTGTTGAATCAATTGCGCTATCATGCTGGATATTGATTTATCTATTGGATAGTGTCAGCCACCTTTTGGACAACTGGGGCCAGGTAGGCAGGCAAGGGGCTGCCTAGTTAGCTATGTAATAGATTTGAAAAAGTTGGTGGGAAGAAAAAGACTTCAGGGCCCCTATCCCAAGCACGCCTTGAAACATCGTTCCTCGAGTTAGATAATCGTTTCCAAGTTATCATAAATTTTCATTTTGAAGTGCCTTCCACAGTCATCTCTGCGAGGGATTTACCCACAACACCCCTGATGTTGCGGGAGTCGACGGCCATCAGCAGCTTGCTGACTTTTGTTAACTCTGTAGCGGACTCGTGGAGCCAGTAAAATTCCCTGTCTACCCTAACGTTGTGCTCGAGGTGGCGCGCCAACCAATTGACATCCACTTCCATTAAGGCGGCTGCCTGGGAGACTGTTGCTATATATTTTCGTAGTTTTGTGCTGGTGATCTCTTTGGGCTTCTTTAAAGTAGCTTGAATCTCTTTCACGTTATCTGAGACACTGTCCCATCCATGGAGATGGCCCAAGGACCCCTTGCTAGCACAGGCAAAGACAAACTTGCTTTCCTGAAGGATACTGTCCGGTCGTTTCTCAATCAGAAGTTCCACTGCGGTCTTTGTCGTGGGGGTAAGGAGAATGAGAACTTTTCTGCTCCTTTTCGCCGAGATTTCAATCTTATCTAGCCTGAAGATTTAATATAGACCAAAAAAAGTAAGCAAGAGACTTCTAGACTCCATCTCAATATTTGTAGAGCAAGTTGAAAACTTTAATATGATGAACCAGATATACTGGCACACGGCAAGAGGGGAAGAAACAAAATTCATTTGACCTCTGTGGAAATAGAACCGTCTACCTCTGGATTTAATTGGTAGTTGCTCTTCTAAATGAGCTATGAGATCATGTGGGGTTACTGAACCTGTCTATGGGTATTTCCAAAGAAATCGAAAGCACGAAGATCACTGCCGAGAAAACGAAGATCTCAAGATTGAAGCGAAGATTTGAAACTTGACCAAAATTTACGTGATCAAATTGAACACTCAGATATAAAACTGTCAAACTCGTAAACACCACTAACCAATGGATTTGTTTTCATTGGTATCATATGACCTCATGTTGGTTGCGTCGCTGATCTTTAACCTCGCAGTCTGCATAATACAATTGAGGTCACAATTTATTCATGGCAGATTTCGACTTAGAAGTCAAGTATTCTCTATATACCATCAACTCAAAAGATACTGAAACGCCTTCTGTAAAGCCGTGGTTGTGTCAAACGGCGTTTTGTGAGCAGGGAAGCTTGCAAGCTCTTGAGAAATGCTTAAAAGCTACGGTAAGCATATCAGTGACCAACACTCGTGGTCAACTTTGTTGTTTATACTGTTTTTATGCGGAAAAATAATCGACTGAACAATAACAGATGATAGATTTGGTCTAGAATGTCTTCAAGGGATGATCACAGTGACCAGGTCTGTCATGTCTGTAACTAGGGACTTTAAGATACAGGAACGCGGACGTCGCGAAAGAGAACCGGAAGTAAAATGACACCTGAGACCTTCAATGCGCATGAACAAAAGTTGGATGTGCTGCGTTCTTGCCGTCGACGGACGTGACATAAAGGCTTTTCGCGTTGCTGATAGAACGTGAGTAAATTGGTGGTCTTTTTGGTTTCTACAGACCTTTTCATTAACAGTGCCTGTGTTATTTTGGATGTTTAAGTATCTCCTTTGTTATTTTTTATTTACAAAGTCGCTTAAAAATACATACAAGACAAAAATTATGCCATTTTCGCCGCTGTGTTGCGAAAGTGGCCTCTGTGCGGGGAAAGCGAAGTGTTCATATGGAAATAATTTCATCGAAATTTATACATAGGAAAGAGTATAAGTGGCGAGGCAAGATCTCAGAAACCAAGCCAGCCCGGTTGACCGGCTCATATGAAGAGGCCCTAAACATCTGCTAAAATTGCTGAAATATCGTTAAAACAATGCAGAATGGCAAGAAATAACACTTAGCAATCTCGGTAGTAGCCTCTGTTTTGTGAATTACTCATACATTGACTGATTTCAGTTTCAGGATCTACCCGGGAATGGCTTCGAAACCCAAGTAAGTTTTCAGCGGTAAATTTGTTGCATATGTATTCCAAACGTCCCAAAGCAAGTCTCATCATGTATTTTTGAACCTAGAGCTTCATTTAGCTAGGGAAATAAGCGAAAGCCAAAAATGAAAATGTCCTTTACAGTGAAGACCATCCGAATAGCCGGAGAGAAAACCTTAAAAAGAAGTTATTGACAACAATTTTCAAGTGTTATTCTTGGAGTCAAAGCACAGTTACAAGTCAGCAAATCTTGAAAAAAAATATGCAGGCTATAGCACATTTATCAACAGCAGAAGGCAAGAATGGAAAAATCACAGACTTTAAAACTTTTTGCTGTTTCAGGCAGTTTTTGTGTGGCTGGAAATTTCTGTTCCAATAATGTTCAACATGTGCATCAACTGGTTATTTTTAGGGTATTATTATTATTATTATTATTATTATTATTATTATTATTATTATTATTATTATTATTATTATTGAAGGAATTCTTGTTTTCCTTCTTAAGAAACTGAAATGGTTGGTGTATTTTTTACATTGCAGAATTATGAGCTGGACACCTCTACATGATATTGTTTTGTGTAAGGAGATCATATTTGTGAATCCATACAGTGCCAAAAAAAAGTCTGTTCAACGTAGTGCATTGTGGCAGAAAATTGCTGACAACCTTAACAGTGTGAAAGATCCTCATTTTATTGTTGACAAGAGAGCAGTTCGAGACCATATTGGAATCCTTATTCAAAGATTTAAGAGGCAAGAAGCTCAGGAGTTGAAAGAAAGTGGAATAACCCCAGAGCGTACCGAGGTAGATGCTGCAGTTGAGCAAATTATAGCCATGGAGGAGTCAGCTGACACTGAGATGCAGGAGGCAATTGATGAGAACAAGGAAAAGCTAGAGGCAGACAGGAGAAAGGCAGAGGATATGCGAGGAAAGGCGATGGAAACAATGGGAAAAACTCAAAAGCGGAAATCAGAAGAAGGAAGCAGCAAAGCAAGGAAGAGCAGGAGAAGTGGAAGTGAAGCAGTTGAATATCTCAAAGAAAGAGCAGCTGAAGATCTCAAACTGAAAAGTCAAGAAATTGAATTGAAAAAGCAAGAAAAGGAGCAGTTGCAAGCCCTCCAAACTCAACAAACACAGATGTTTAAGTCCATGCTAGAGCAACAGCAGGCACAGCAGAAGCAAGAAAAAGAGAGTATGGCACAAATGTTCAAAACCATGATTGACCAACAACAACAGCAGCAGAAACAAGTTCAAGACATGCAAAATTTGTTTTTGATTCAACAGCAAACTCAATCTCAGGCTCTGATGGGAATAATTGAAAAACTTGTACCCAAGTGACCTTGTTGAGGCCTGAAACTACATTTGCTTAGTTGTTTTAAAAGACATGATGTGATTTTCTTGTTGGGATTTTATAAAGGATGTGATTAAGGAAGACATCAGGAAGGGAAATGATGAACATTCACCATAACAAGCTTTTAGTCACCCCTGCAATTTTTTTTACTGTCCATCCATTGATATTTAGCATTTGTATGATCCTCTGTGCATGCAATTCATTCACCCCAAGAACTGCTACTTCTGATTGAAAACATATGTTTTAAGCATGTGTTAAATTTCTGTCATTTGCAATAATGTGAATTGCCCAAAAATTGGTGCCATGTATTGGGATAATTTGCACATGGCCATATGTATTGATTGATTCATTTATCTTAAAAGCAAGAGGCAACTTGAAATCTACCCCTCCCCCCAGTTTTTGTTAATGTGTTAAGATTAGGTCGGTAAGATTTTATGAGATCATAGAGTACAAATTGGTAAACAATTTCATGTCTTATGCCATTAACCCTTTAAGCCCCGAGGGGTTCCCCATTGACGAGTAAAATCGTCTGGCGTTAGAGTAAAATCTATAAGTGTCATTTGGCACTATCGGGGCTGAAAGGGTTAAACGGGGACATAATTTTTTCACGCTGTTAGCTTAACCCTTTAAGCCCCGAGGGGTTCCCCATTGACGAGTAAAATCGTCTGGCGTTAGACAGAGTAAAATCTATAAGTGCCATTTGGCACTATCGGGGCTGAAAGGGTTAAACCTTTAAAAAAGGTAGACTAAAAAGAAGCATTAATTGTACTTTTCTCCAGAAAATTGTTTTAATCTTAAATTAATCTTTTTACAGTAGCTACAACATTTCTCTTCAAAAAGTTACAACACCTTTTCAATGTTTGCGGTGTAAAAAGGCTCACAACGTTGCAATGACTTAGCATATATTAAAGTTTATCATTATATGGAACACTATTCTTCCTTTTTGGCTGGATGTTTTATCAAGTCCATTTAGAACAATCAAGCAAAATAATCCTCTAGTGATGGAGGATCTAAATCAAAAAACTGAGATGTGGTATTTCCGTAGAGGCATGTCAGTGCATTGTGCAGAATCCCACAGACAATATACATTTTTCCCACTTGACTTAGACCTATTTTTAAATTCTTTTTAAAGTCTAAAAATTTAAAATAGTTCACTATCTCCCCGAAAAGCCACTCAACAGAGCTGCGAACAGCACTCATGGAATGGTTATAAGCCTGCATTTGCGGGGTTAAAACTCGATGCCTGTAAGGTGCCTGAAGATGCACCCTAAGGGGGTAGGCTGGATCTCCATAAATACACATAGCTTGTCCAGTGGTTGAAAACGCATGTGTTTGGAGGCTGTCATACAGGTGTGATTCTGCCAGCATTGCTGCATCGTGCATTTTTCCTTCTGTTGAATGAAAAATAAAATGCAGTAAAACATCAAAAAGAGAGCTCAAACATCATTAGTTTACTTTCAAGTCAAAAAAGATTTGAGTGAAAAATGTCGAAAGGACTTATTTAATACTATATTGTGTATCTTAAATTGTCCGGCCCCTAGGAAATGATCGGAAAGTGCCTTACCTACTGGCCCATAGAGGTGTGCAATTAAGCCATTTGGAACCACAACCGACTGATACTTCAACCCATGTACACGCTTGTGCCCATTGTATACCAAGCGCTGGTTTTCTCCTGGTCTAGATATTGGACGAACAGTTCCGTCAACAAAACCAAAGCAATTTGTAAGTGGTGCTCCTTTGTTAGAAATTACATCAGCGTAGCTTTCGAGCTGGATGGCACTCAAAACGGTTGGATTCCAATCCATGATACGATGCCTGTGGTTTTCATATACCCAATCCATCACAGTATTATTTATCATACAGATTTCTGGGACTGGCCTTCCAAATATCGGGATCATGTCGGAGTAGCGACAAGGGTAGGCAAATCGCTTGAGAAGAATACAAAGGCCCTCAGTTCCATCACATACTGTTCCTTGATCACATTTAAATACAGCAGGAATTTGCAGTGCATCTTCAAGGCGAGTTATGTGATGCTTCTCAACCCTTAAATTGGCTGTACACTCAGCTCTATTTTTGTCCGGCAAAGAAAATGTTGGATATTCTTGGTAAGGAAAATCCAAATTATCTGACTTGCTTTCCTCATAGAGCAGCAAGAATTCTGCATCGGTAATAAAGCCCATTGCATGACTTAAACACAACATTTCTCGAGTTTCCCTGAAAGAAGCCATATCAGTGAATTCGAAAAACTTGTCGCGTCGCTCGCAAAGAACCTTAACTTAAATTTCCCGCCACGAACGCTGTGTTCTCGACCCAGGCTCTCTTCGACGGTCGCGTACTTCAAGGCGTCCGCGTCCCCGTATCTTAAAGTCCCTACTAGCTGAGTTGACCGCCCACAAATGTCAAACAATGAAAACAATTAACAAGTTTGTGTTTTATTTCAAATATTTAATCATATTGAGTTAGTTATGCCATTTGCTATTGAAGTGAAATATTTATCAACCGTGAATAACACTGAATAAACATTTAAACCATTTTAGTCCAAAAAACGAAGATCGTCCTAAAAAAAAACGAACATTTCTCAAAATATTGCAAAGAAAACAAAGACCGTGGGTACCCATAGAGAGGCTCGTTACTTGGTATTTCTCATGCTAAGAGTTTGTTACGCAGCATCTTCTTGATGCTTTCCTTCAATAGCGTGTTGCATTTTAGTAGCTTAATAGTTGTTACCTCAAAAAGTGTCGAGGACATCAAAGAACTTGATTCAGTTTGTAAACGTGCTGGTGATGTGACCCTAGAGCATGTAAGGTTGAGACTAAATAAAATCAAGTCGCGTTCTAATGATAATCAAAACATACCAATCGTTTTGTTTGCGAGGTTTATTCAGTTTTTGTGTCATTTTGTGTTGTTTGGGTCTAGCTGATACTAGATGACAATCGAAATATTGTTTCTAATACACTGTTACCTTTCACACAGCCGCCTTTCTAAGGGTGTCAAGGACTCCTTTAAGGAACTGCTGTCTCACCGAACCTTTGTTTGTTGAAAATTATGATTCTGGCCAGCTTGGCTTTTGCCAATTTGTTCCAGCTTCAAAACTTTCTTTGTTTTTGTCAAAACCTTTGACAA
>NC_090888.1:32098997-32101497 GCF_036669925.1 Montipora capricornis | reverse complement strand
GTACAAGAAAGTGATGATGACAGAAGAAAAAGAAAGCGGCGAAATGAAAGGAGAGTATCAGATGGAGAGAGAAGGCTGTGTGCAGCCATTGGTTATCTACCACCACCTCCACTTGCAGGATCAAGTCCGCTCGAGGATGAAGCATACTGTGCTATACGTGCGTTTGAGGTCGACCAGATGACATACAGGTTTAGTTATTGTGGCGTATGCAAGGAACGGCGCCTAGAGGGCAAAGGAACAGGAAACATGTGCACTCGTTGCAGAAGAGATAAGAAGGTACCAAGAGTTTGGTCTGGTGAAAACAATATGGACCCATTGCCTCTTTCTGTGGAGTTGTCTGGAATGTCAGATGCCGAGCAGATGCTGATAGCGAGGCTAGCACCTACTGTGCATGTACATATGTTGAGGCATGGAGGTATTGCTTCAAAGGGACATTGCATTGCATTGCATTCCCTCAGGCTGTGCAAGAGCCAGCAACTATTCTCCCATGCCTACCAGCTGAGGTGGATATCATACATGTGAGAAGACAAGGAAAAGGTGATACGCATAACGACTCCAGGGTTAGAAGACATCGAGTTAAAGAAGCTCTTTGCTGGTTGAAAGACAACAATCCTGCCTATAGTGACATTGTCATTGACAGTGCCCGCATACGGAATTTACCGGAAGATGGTGAGTTGCCAAATCTGAGAACGGTTGAGTTTTCTGAAACAGAACACATGGATGACCAAGGCCCAGCTCCACAGCAATTAGTTGCTGGTGAAACTGATGGCAGCGATGACTCAACAGTGTCTGGAGTGATTCTTGCTGAGCCAGGGGTGAATGTGCAAGCTGAAGTAGAAGCAGCCTTAAATCGGGTTGTGTCTGAACCGAGGGAAGTTGAGACAGACCAAGCACAACAAGGAGCGGAACGACCAGTGATCCCATGGCCCACCACTGACACAACTCCAGCATCTGAGTTCACCACCCCCTATTTTTTCACAATGGTGTTTCCTTGCTTGTTTCCCTATGGAAAGGGTGATTACCACATCAACCGTCCAATTTCATGTCCTGCACTCCATGAGTGGGCAGAGCACTTGCTGTGGTACCAGGATGGTAGATTTGCTCGGCATAAAGTGTGGAAGTTTATTGTTCACAACATGATCTTGAGAAAGCGTGCCCTGGAGCAGAGCAGGTACTTTGTTGATCAGCAACTAGGTGACCAACACATAACTGTAGCAGACCTACAAGAGCGACTATCAAGGGGTGATACTTCATTCACAAACAAGCTTTTGTATTTCGGTGCAAACTTGCGTGGCACTTCTCAGTACTGGCATCAAAGACGCAGAGAGCTTTGTGCCCTATTTGAGTTCATGGTCAATGAAAAGCATGGATTGCCTTCCTTTTTTATGACTGGAAGCTGTGCAGAGTTTTATTTTCCTCCACTGAAAAGGCTATTGGAAGAGTACATTTTACAGAGCACGGGGGAAGAAGTTAACCTTGCTGAAAATAGCAGTGCCAGGTTCAAAGCTATTCAAGAGAACACCCATTTAGTGGTGACCTACGCACCCAGTCATACCATGAAAAGGTACTGAAGGCAGTGTTTGGCGTCTCTGATTATTGGTATCGCTATGAATTTGCTAAGTCTCGGGGTCAAATTCATTGGCATCAACTCAGCTGGAGAGAGGACAGACAGCCACACCAGCTGTTGCACGAAGCTCGTGAGGATGGATGTGATGAGAATGAGTATGCAGCTAGACTTAGCCATTGGGCAGAGGAAAAGTTTGCAATGACAGCATTACACCCAGCTGGCAGTGACAGAGAAGGACAATCAAGAAAAGACCTCTGGCCACCACCAGAGGGTTCAGCTGACTCGATATTAGGTGATAGGATCCCCTGGTGAAGATGCTCATGGAAATAGCTGCAACACGGGATGGAATGCTGGAAGATCATTTGCTCTTAGTCAACCGAGTTGGTCTGCACAGTTGTTCTGATTATTGCTTGAGGACTCCTCGTCACCCTGAGCCAGGATTGCAAGCAAGGGAACGAGTATGTCGTATGGAATTTGGAAGCGAGTTTCGACCAGGGAAGAAACTGCAGAGTGGCCCAGAAATTGTGAAGGATCATAACAGAGCTCCTCGCCTTGAGATGCCACGTGACCATCCACGTCTGGTTCAGCATTCTCGCTACCAATTACAGTCTTGGAGAGCAAATGGGGATGTAAGCTTAATTCTTTCAAATTCACCTCCTGAGAATCCCAGCACTGATGACATGATAGCCATAATTGATTATGTGTGTGGCTATGCTAGTAAGGATAGTGAACCTACTGGTGCAACTGCTGATCTCTTTAAGGACATGGTAAATGCTGTTGACACACATGATGCAGACCAAGTGTCCGGGAAGTCAATGTGCGCTAAAATGCTGATGAAGACTGTGGGTAGACGAGATATCAGCGGACCTGAGGCTTCATTTGAGTTGAGTGGAAAAGCGCTTTGGAGATGTAGCCGTTCATTCACATACTTGT
>NC_090888.1:32091497-32096497 GCF_036669925.1 Montipora capricornis | reverse complement strand
ACTGAGGGCCTTAGGGTGGTAAAGGAGGGATCCCAGTCACAAATTAGGGGCATGTTTTTTTTTCAAATCATGATTCAAAAGTTTATTTTTATGGGATTTTTTTTATAAGTAACGTATTTTCAGTTGCGAACAGAACACGGTTAATGCAATTAAATTGCTCGAGCTAAGTAGCATTAATTAGTCCTAAATTTCTTAGAAATTGGTCATGTTTCTTTCAGATATCCCTCACAACAATAATTATGTTTGAATCTGGTGAGTTTGGAGATACCTACAAGAGTTAATGATCAGCGATTTTTTTCACATTTAATTGTAAAATACAGTAAAAATGATTAATTGCACTTCGTTGACTACTTGTAACAGGAGTCTTTTCAAATGATAGCAACATTTTCTGTAAGTTGTGATACGTACGTAAGATACCATTAAATTCTCAATTTTCAATAAAATTTAGTCAAGATTCATGATAAACAAAACAATAGGACCGTGGATCACGCTAGACTATCAACAATTCACAGATCACAAGCACATTTCAGCTCTTTTTATATGTAATGCACCTTTTCTTTTCTCGAATGATGCCTCGTGCAGACCCCCTTTACCACCTTGTTCTGTGGCCATTCAGAAGACGTTATGCTGCAATCGGCCTTTGTGGCTGAGGACCTGAGTGGTCATGCATAACAAAAATAAGTCAGTTATGCTGCAATCAGTCTGTGTGACTGAGGTCTTGTGTGGCCATGCATAACAAATTGCTATGCTATATCAGTCTATGTGGCTGATAACCAATTCCCAATGGTTTAACAAGTGGCCTTCATGGCCATTAGGCCATTCTGGTTTCTTTTTCTGACTAAATACGTCTGCAGATAGCATGTCAGGTGATATGTGATGACAAACATGTTATGTAAGATGATAGAAATTCATGTGAAATAAAGATTGCACCATGATTTCAAGTCGGTATTTGGTTGTAATTACCCATTGTGTTACATGTACATTATTTATGTTAATATGTTAACATGTTAATAAGTAGGTTCCAACAAAATCCTTTTGAAGTCCATGGTATGGTTATATTGATTTTTTTTCCAAGAGAATTCATTTTTGTGCAGTGTCTACCCAGATGTATCTCTGGTTCAATTATCTCTTGGGAATTGGCCTCATATTATGTTTGCATCTTTGATTTGGGCTCAATTAAAGATATTCACAATTCTTTTAAAAGGTCAAAATAATTTTTGGGCTTTATACATTGAGGACAATTTAATGCATAGAATGTACTCCAAGTCAAAAATCAAAGTTCTCAAATAAATAGATACCTTTACAATAATTATTGTGACATCTATATATTACTGATGGTTCTCAATTTCAGCAAGTGTGAAGTAAAATTTGAGACCATTCAATAAATTTGTCAATGAAGTCACAAATCCAACAAGAAGTCAAGTTGGAGACATTTAGCCTGGCAACAATGAGTGAAGGTGGTGCCTTCATGAGACCCCCGCCTTCATGTGTGGATAATATGTGGCGAGGTCAGGAAAGAGAGCTTTAAAAAGGCCATGGGGGACCAGGAATCCAGTCTCATTTGGATATGTATTTTTCTATTTCATTACCACAGTGCGCTATTGAATTAATGGTGATTACTGCTCACGCTTAAAAGTAAATAGTTGTTATTATGCTTAGAATTATTACTATTAACGCAATTGAATATGATTAAGTCTATCATGACATTCATGTCACCTTGTATGTCATCCTCATTTGTGATCTCAGAGTCCTGTCATCTCAATAATTTCTTATTAATTATTCAAAATAATGATTGGTCACACATAAAATTGTCGTAATTTGGACAGAATGTCACACAACAAAAGACTATGTCATTCAATTGGTGAAAAACAGATGGTTGCCAAATTTACAAAGAATCCGAAGATACATATATTCATGAATACATTGAATAATAAGATATCACTGCAGCTAATCTTCAGTGCTAGGCCCTGGGAATACCAACTGGCCCCTGATGTCTTGCTTCGCCCTTGTGTGGCAACAAAATCTTATAATTGCTCAATACTTCCTGAGCTTTTATTTGTTAGAGAATTTGTCATATAGCATTGCCTGCATTCAAACACCAATTATAATCAACCTTTGATGCATGCATACCAGCAACACTTTACATCAAAATGTGACTTGCACTGATAAACAAATTGCATGTGTCCTTGAAGAACATTTCGAGTTGTGAATTAAGTTGAATTTGACTTGAAATCGAAAACTTTATAATAAAATCACCTAGTTCGTTACTTTCAAAACAGACATGTATTAAAAGAAATAATACATATATATTTATCAAGCTTTTTGATAGTTATTGATGATGTTTAGTGGTCACCAATCATTGTATCTATAATGCACAAGTATGCATAGCAATAAATGTTTTGGTCATACTGTACCCAGTAAAACACATTGAACCTGTCTCAGAAGCAAGAGTAGTATAAAAAAACATATGTGACATTTTCAACTTGCTAAAGCAAATCAAAAAACAAGTTTGTGTATCTAAACATCCTAGAACAAGAAGAGCATTTGTCTGTACACACTGTTTAGAACAAGTGAACATGCTCATTTCATTGATAGTCTCCTTTGCAGCTGGTTTGTAAACTGTGTGTTTGCAGCAATTTAAAGATCATTTCAAGTCTGTACTGTGCACGTGCTCTTATTCATTTAAGGGGATGGCTCTTAACTATCAAACTGTTGCTATGGAGCCCTTCAAATAATCACTTCTCAATACCCTCTTACTCTACAGTTACCATTTTCTGTCAAACGTGTTCAGTTAATGAAAAATGATGGGATGGTTCCCATCCGATCCAATCTCTTGAGCTTCTCAATCAGTACACTGAGGTAAACCCGAATTTTCCATAAAACAACATACTTTGCAAAAAGACTACCTAGGGTAACTTTGTTCAGCATACTCGGGTGACTGAGTGTGAGTATTGTCTATAATTAAGAGAGTTTTGATGTCACGCAAAAAGACAGCCAAGTTGGATTCGGTTTGTACATCGAACTATGACGTTTTCAGTTTTGTTTTTAATAGTGCTTGGTGAATATAAAATGTCTTGATTTTCCAACCTTTGTAAAGTCTTCGTTCAGATTTGTTCATTCCAATCATCACAAGCTGAATAAATACCATAACACATGTCCCATATTTAAATGTTTGTTCCATGAATTAGCCTTTTGTCGTTATGAAAACCTTATAATTTTCGCGACTTTTGTTGCTGTTCTCAACAGGGCGTTCGTACTTTATCCCCCAGGCATTTGTTGTGATAAAAATAAATGACGTCAAGACGCAAATGGCACTTCGTTCCCAGGTTATTATATCCTCATCTTTGTTGCCTGATCTAGGGGAAGAAAGTTCGAGTCAAATTATACTACTACTACCATTGATCCGTATTAAAAGTCAGAACGTCAGCACACCAAGCTTTAAAAAATTGTCAGGTATGGTGACAATGGACCCAATATTAAGCGAAATGCAGCTATTTACAAATGTCAAAATTTACAAAGAAATGTATGGCCATCCGTACGCTGCGTCCGCTTGAACAAAAATTGCGTTCATAACTGCGAGGATCATAGCTTCATTTGAAACATTTCTTTGTAAATTTGGATGTATTTAAATGGCTGTATCTCAATCAAAATTAGCCCGATTAACGCAAAACTGTGTGCTCTTTCTGACTGTGGATAATAGTTGCTAATCCTACAATTTACATACTCCTACATAGAGGATAATGTGAAGTGCTAGATTTCTATCCCATATGAACCATGTGAACCTTAGCCCTATTGATGGAAATGGGCCCACATAGAGTGTAATGTGAAGTGCTAGATTTCAATCCCATATGAACAATGTGAGCGTTAGCCCTACTGATGGAAATGGAAATGGAAATGGAAATCTAGCACTTCACATTACCCTCTATTCAGTTAACTCTGTTTAAAATATAAGTGCTACACGGCCAACGTTTGTATAAACGTAACCTTTCCTTGTGCTTATACATGTTCATTGCCGTGACTTTAACATCTTCACTTCCCACGGCCTGCTCCCGTCTGACCTTGTAGCTCAGTCGGTAGGGCGGCGGAGATCTAACCCGAAGGTCGTGGGTTCAATTCCCACCCTGGTCAAAGTTTTTCTCTGTCCTTGTGTGGGCCCATTTCCATCTGTAGGGCTAACGCTCACGTGGTTCATATGGGACTGAAATCTAGCACTTCACATTACACTCTATTCAGTTAACTCTGTTTAAAATATAAGTGCTACACGGCCAACGTTTGTATAAACGTAACCTTCCTTATACTCCTACATAGTCCTCTCCGGTTTGAATTGCAGACGAGATCGCAGCCTGAGCACGAGCTTACATTGTTTAATTAAGACAACTAAATGGATGGAGCTTTACGATCATCGAAGCTATCATGGTACTGTCAATGATGTAATCGGCCATCACAACAATAACATTATTGAAAGTTGACCTTTTTCAAATGGCTGCTTAGACTTAAATACTGTTGATCAACACTTTTTAAAATGGGTGTTTGGTCTTTGGTGAGCACTGTTTGAAACGTTGCTTACATTGTACATATAGACAAACAGTACTCATTTGAAATAGTATTTATAGGGTAGTCCATTTTGGTAGTCCATGGACTGGGGATCAGTGTTTTGTCCAACACCGGAATTTATAGGAGGCTCGCATAGTCAGGTTAACTTTACAGTAGAATTGGCTAGTTTTTATTTCGTTTCCCAGACTAAATGCTGCTGAATTGCTTAATTCCCTTGATAGCAGTACTCATCCGTTATGGATGTAATGATGTCTACTGTCAGGGGCACCCAGAGACGGTTTTTTCTCAAGTGCTTTTAACACTCTTCTAAGTTCTTCAAAGTACTTTTAAAGCTTTGTAGGTTCATTTTAGGCCACGTTATAAATTTCTTTTCTGTTCTGTGTTATTCTAGGGGAGCTTGAAGGTTTTCAAATTTACGAAGCCATTTTTTGTATAGTTCACGAAAA
>NC_090888.1:32033997-32053997 GCF_036669925.1 Montipora capricornis | reverse complement strand
TGTAACATTCACTAAAACGAAAAAAGTTCCCTTTCTTCTTCTTAATTAAGAACCGGAAGATTTACATTTTCACTAGATTGAACTTCATCCTCATCATCTTTGTCAGTCCTTGCATTGTCATCATTGGGTTCGTACACTGATGACAGACAATCGTCATCAGTGTTCATCGGGCTGGAGCTACATGTATCATCACTACTGCCTATGTAAACTCTTCCTTGTTTGCACTTGCGGGGGTATTGTGATCTGGTCTTAAAAAGAAATGTTGATTTCCGATTGTTATGGACGCAATAAACAAGAAAGCTATCTTTTTTTTGTTCCAATTCCGCATGTCCACCTAGGGTACGCAAGATTCCACAGAAAAGTTTGTTTTGCAACTTGAATCAGCCATATTTTTATACAGAATCATTGTAAATGATGACCTTATATATCAAATGATCAAATGATCAAATGATCAAACGTACACTAACAACTTTCCGGGAAATGGATTTTTCACACGGCTTCCTCACAGGTTGCTCACAGCTTGGAAAGTTGAGTGAATGAGTGGCACTGCACAACCAAACGGGTTCTCAGAAATCCCACATGAGTGCTCTTACAAAATTATAGTCATTTGGATGAAGCTTGACCTTAAAAGTGAAAAGCGCAAAACTGTGCTAAGAAGAACCGAGACACCACAACGAGTAACAAATGAAACGGGCATCTCGGCTACAAAACAACAATGAGATTGAGAAAATTTAATGCCCTTTCAATGTCAATAATTATGTGGATGCCCACATAATTTCACGAGTTTAGAAGCTCGTAAAGGTCAGCAATCAACTGCTAACATTACAACTCATATGAAAATAATTATTTTGTTTAACAAGGTACGTGTAGTCATAAGCCATCAAAATCAGCAAACAAAACAGCCGCGAACCAGGAAAGGTTAGAGCTTTGAAATTCCAAGGAAATTTTTTTTTAAAGCTATCCAACAGCTTAACGGTGAAAAGATTTATTTTTTATCTGCGAAAAAGATCATAATTTTTTCATCACCCTGGAGAGATTGCTTGGGAAAACAGGAAGATCGAAATATTATTCGCATTATTAACGCATGAGTTCCTACATTCCTTGCACAATTTGCATAGCACAAAAGAGAAAAATCATGTGACAGGTTGTACAACAATCAGTTCAACTCATGTTATCATGACGGAATGCAACCAAGACGTGCTTGGAAATGAAGAAATAATTGCCAATGCAAATAGTTTTTAATGAGATGGATGCGGGTGCTCGTGTGGTGTGAAAAATGGTCCTGTGTTTCCAGCAGATTTCGGAGGAAGTCGTGTTGTTGAATATAAACAATTGCTTCTCCAAACGAGTGGTCTGTGATATTTATCACATGGTTGCCTACCTGGTTCAAATGAGTGGATGTTTCTAGCGAACGAGAGTGTCAAGTATTTATGAGTCAATGAGTCAACGAGTTAGTGCAGTTAATTAAACCATAAAATGAAAGCTAAAATTTCAGAGACTGCTTAGGCCTAATCACTGAAACGAGGGCTTAGGCTTAATCAATAAATTATTGCTATATTGACTGTGAGTCCATTGACCCATGACTCATGACTCATTGACTCATTTGACTCATAAAACACGCGATCTCAGCGAATGAGTGGGCATTTTTTTTACACAGCTGACCAGGTTGGTCGCACGAGTGAGCCAAGCCACACAAACAGCTTAATCCAGTTTAATCCAATAGCTAACATGGTTACCGCATACTTTCATAAATTGTACTGGCAATAATACTAGTGAGCGAATGTGAGAATGATATACACATATGAAAGGAAATGTTAATAGTGAATCTATCAAACAACTGTCAATAATGATGAATACTGGAGCAAAACCTAACCAGATTTTGAAACTTTGTGAAGAAGACATAGTTTTGAGAGATGCAGTGCAGGCAGTCATCCTTAAGGATATCAACAACCCGGTGGGGATTACTTGGATCAGTTTTCACTGGGTATGTGCCGCTGGCCTCTCAGAACCCCTTCCCCTTTATAGTCTATTTTATGGCCAATTATAGACCCCATCTTAGTCACTTTTGAGTAAATGTAATTTTAGCGATCCCAACTTAGTCACTTTCTGTTTATGCATAAAGCTTACATACAACCTTTTGATTGTAATTTCAAAAGGGAATCTTTCCATTAAATCTCACTAGCCAGAATTTCCTTACCCCCAAAATCTGGACAATTTGCGACCCGATTGTAGTAAATATAACTCTGTCGGGAACTTTGTTGAAAATGCAACGGCTGCTCTACCGACTGAGCTACAAGGTCAGTTAGTGGTTTTTTCCTTTGTTCAGGAATGAAACTCGAATTTTTATTCTCAACTGGAATTAAATGACAATCATCTGTACTCTTTTTGGACAGAAATAATTGATCTGTTGTTTGTTTGTTTTGCTCTAAAATGCGAGATAACAAGTGCTTTTTTTATCCATATTACCCAACTGTTTTTCGATGTGCCTCGCTAAAATCGAGGTCAGTAACTTCCTCTGCAAATTCAAAAACGTCTGTGCAGAGGAAGTTACTCAACTCGATTTTAGCGAGGATGATCTTTTAGTATCATATGATGTAACTTCTTTGTTTACAAATGTGCCTTTAGACGAGACGATAGAAATACTTGCCACCAAGGCTTTTCGTGACAATTGGTTCAACAAGGCTAGCAACCTAAATATCACCAAATCAGACCTGATAGAACTGCTAGAATTAGCTACCAAAGATCAGCTCTTCCAATATAATGGTGAACTGTACGAACAGAAAGATGGAGTAGGCATGGGGTCTCCCCAAGGCCCCCTAATGGCCAATGCCTTCTTGTGTCACATAGAGGAACATTTAGATCTGCCTGATTACTACAGATGGTACCTAGAGAATACAATTACCGCAATGTCTTGTGAATCAGTCGTTGATGTTTTCCTTGATGAATTAAACATTTCACCATGGAAATCGGGACCAATGGTAAACTACCTTTCCTTGGAATGCTTCTTGATAAGAATGGTCCTCGGATATCGACCTGTGTCTACCGAAAACCAACTGACAAAGGCTTATTACTACACTACCAGAGTCACGTGGACCATCGTTATAAGACTGGCCTGTTTATGACCATGCTTAACAGAGCCTATCGGTTGTCCTCAAGTTGGCAATTATTCTCTGATGAGTGCGAAAAGCTCAAAAACATCTTCAAACACCTTAAATACCCAATAGACCTAATTAACAGAACTTTTAAGAATTTTGTCGACTCTGTTCAATCAGATGCCCAGAAACCACCACAAGCGCAATACCAAGGAAAAACCGTCCGTATTGTATTACCGTACAAAGATCAGAAGTCAGCTAACGTGCTACGGAGATGACTCAAAGATCTGAGCGTTAAAATTGGTACCACGACCGTGATTGTTCCTGTCTTTATTAATTGTAAGATTGATAGTCATCTCAAACACTGTGAAAACAAGCCAAATGTTGTAAATAACCGATGTGTTGTTTATTGTTTTAAATGTGGTCTATGCGATATGGACTACATTGGTTATACAACAAGGCATTTACATCAGCGTATAGAGGAACACAAATCCCTATCATCTTCAGTTGGTCGACACATGAAGACGAAACACGATCTGGGCAAACCTGAACTTAAAGCACATTTTACAATCCTAAAGAAATGCAAAACGAATTTTGACTGTCTCGTTCACAAGATGCTTTTGATACGTGAGTCACCATCACTAAATAAGCACTCAGATTCCATTCATGCTAAAGTTTTTGTTTGACCTTCGCCTTTTATATTCTAGCAAAAAAATGTAAATATCTTAGTGTCAACTATCGTTTAATTTCCATTTATGCAAAAGTCGTTGTTTTGACCTAACGCCCGTTATATTTAAATTGCGAATTGTCCATAACAGTTTAACCTTGATAATGGGGTCATGTCTGACTCTGAAACGTTGTTAGTTTTAATTCTTAATACGATTCTAAATCGATCTTACTTAAAGTGAATTTTGTGTCTGAAAATCGAGCAAACCTCTGACCATAAAGGCATAGTTTTATATTCAGGTTGCATACCACTTTGCGTATGCATCAATGCCGTCAGTCAGACGCCACGAGGTGAGGAACTTGTTCTTCATATTTCTTTGGAGTCTGCCCAAACTATTGGAATAGTTTGGGTAGATACTCTTTCATTTCACACAGTGCTTCTCAACCAAATAGACTCATACCTCGAAGTGAATATTGCAAACAATAATTTGGATTGATCTTAGCTCTCTCATAGGTATAGTAAGCTTAAATTATATTTTTTAATGCATTTGTTCACAGGTATAGTAAATTATACTTCTTAATGCATTCATGGACTAATACACGGCAGTAAATGATCACATTGGAAGGGTGTCACAAGAACTTTGCAAATTTAAATGCATGATGACCCTGCTTATTTATTTCTTTCCTCATTTGTTAACTATTTAGGTTATGTGTAGAACTGCGTTCTTAGTGGCAAAAAGTAAGGAAATACCCAAATAAGTACTCAGAGGGTCTAAAAAGGAGGGCTATTTTCTCAATTTTCCTCTTGGTATTAAGTATACACTGGTGAATTTGACAGCAAGGAGGAATGGGCAGGGTAAAAATTAAAGTGGTTAATTATCCTTTATGTCTACCTGTGAAAGTGTTAGGTAAAATGGGGATCAAAGCTTGTCACATGTTTTTAATCAAAATCCAAACCTGTGGAAGACATTAAATCTCGAAAGAACAAGATACAGGTTGCATAAGGAAACAACTGTTAAGACTATGTTTTGCAGGCCTACAACCTCGGACATAAATAGTTGTAACACCTCTCTTGAACAGCACGTAACTCGCATCCAAGCTATTGATAACGCCGCCCTCCTCCTCCCTCCCTTCAATGTTGCATTTGCCGTTCTAATGTTGCGTTTCCCGGTTAGTTCTTGCACTGTGTAGCGACGGAACTGCTACACTAAGACCTTACGATGAGCCATATAACATACAACAACAACTCAGTTTATTTGAAGGTACCACAGAGATTCATTTACACGCTACTTGATTGCTATCACTGATTTCCTTCACAAATAGCTGATTCGGAAGCAATGAGCGAAGCGGTAATAGAATGATATGATGCGATAATGCGGTAACGAAAACTATAAGAAAACAACAAAACCTAGCATTACAAAGCACGGTAGGGGCGAATATGAAAATACAATAAAACAAGAAACAAATCACTCTAAATGAACAGAAAAACTTACATCTGTGTCCTACTATCCTTGCAACAACTTATAGAAACCTTAATCCGTAAACAATGGAGTCCTTGATACCGTAAAGTAGAGAACCTTAACTTAACTATCTTACTAAAACCTTCAGCGGAAAAACAATTCACCACAGTGTCAACTCGCGTGGTCATCCGGGACCCGGCAAGGTCCAGACCACCGCAATACAATAAAACGTCACACAAAAAAGAAATGTCACGCACGATTCTGCTGCAACACACTGGAACCCATAAACATCAACATTTAAAGGGGAGGAGGAAAAAATTTCCATCATTTGCGACTGAGACTGTATTTGCCACTGTTAAGTGTCTTTATGTGTGCGACATGATGTGACAACCGAGGAAAGTGTATTGTGAAGTTATTGTTGTAAGGTTGTAAGATATGTTAAGACGGTACATACTTGTCGCCAAATACACTTTGGGCTATACTATTAAAGTGCCCATAACCTAAAAAGTTTTATTTTCCTATTTGAAAGTCCATATTAAAAAATGAACTTTGGCGAAATAATTTTTCAATTCCAGCGAGAGGTGGATTTTCTACCATTTTTTCAATCCTACTTTTATTTGGTACACCCCTTCTGCTGGTCAGGACCTCACGGGCTCGCTGTGACGTAGATTAAGGAATGCTTGTTGGCGTGGGTCTTATCTTTTCTTACTAATCAATGCCAAGGTATCACTCAGCGATCATTTTTGGTATTTTTCAGTAAACAAAAAAATCAATCATGCCTATATTTATCATCAAAGAAAGTGCCTCTGAATCTGGAAGTGAATAAACTGGCGATTTAAAGAAAAGAATTTGAGGGGAGTAGTTGCCGGTCTCGACGAGTCAGCCAGTGTTAGCACTGAAACCCAGAACTACACGGAACCCTACGTGGAAGAACCATTAGGAGACGAGGAATGGCTACAAATTACAGAAAAGAACAAGAGGATAAGGAGGGTCTCTCGAGGGAATTAAAGTCAACGCTTATGTCTGTTCCTGTAAGCGAATCTCATCCCCCTTCAACAATCTTTTCGTTTTGCTGTCCATACAATACTGAAAGTCATACTCTTTGAAGTGAATCTAGCACAGTGAAGAAGTTTTACCGGGCTTCTTTTTACCAAGACAAAAGCTGCAGCCATTTTTCCTTCTGTTTTGAGGTATTGCGTTTTGCAAGTCGAAGGATTCCTACGTATACTTAGTCTTTTCTTAGGATCAGCTGTGTTGTTACATCGAGTGGTTACGCATCTTTTAGGCATTTTCAAGGGGTTATTCCTTACTATACTGTTTATATCGCCATTCCTTTTTCACTTGAAATCGCATGTTCCTTAATCCACGTCACAGCAGTATTGTGACCGGGAAGAATCAATAGAAGACTAAGGCGAATGGTGAGCCAAAATGGTGGGAAATTTGAACGTTTTCTAATTTCATTTTCAAAGCGCGTTTTGGGAAAATCGCAATTTTTTTTTCATGATATGTGTGTAGATTCAGATGACTAAGTGAGAAAAATTAGGTTATGGGCACTTCAATGGTCTTGGAGGAAACTTAAAAGATGTACAGAATTATTTGGTGAAAGACTGGTTTTTGTGTGTCAATACTGTTATCTGTGTGTTTGCCGAAGTAATTAAATAAAGTCAACATTAGTGGTATTTTGAGAGATGATGCGTCTATCAGAAAAGAAAACTGCTATTGAAAATGTAGATTGGTAGCTGTATTAAGGAGTGTTTGAAAAGGTTCGAAGTCAAGTTGTACATCCAGCGGAATATAGATAAAGAAGGCGACCAGTTAATTTTATGGCAGAAGACAGCGGTGGTTGCAGCGCAACAGCAGTTGGGTTAGGGGAAAGGCCTGTGCGACTTGGAACACTGAATTTCCGTCAAGTACGATTTGTGTATTTAATAACTTATAGTCAAGCCAATCTTGACATTGTTCCTACACGGGAAGAATTTTCAAGAATTGTTTTGGACAGTTTTTCAAACGCTGATCCTTGTAGTGGTGCCGAAGTGGTACAATGGGCGTGTAGCCAAGAAGGACATAGGGATGGTGGCACTCATTATCACATGGCTGTGAAGTTAAGTGCAAGACGTCATTGGCTAAAAGTTCGCAATTATTTAGAAAAAAGGCATCGTGTGACTGCAATTATTACTCTGCCTGGCGTTACAAAACTAAGGAGGATGCACCCCATGCCAAAAAATATGTCTGATCACACGTGTGATCACACATGTGATTTTTTATAAGATGTGTGAATGACACTTTAAACCACACATTTTCACACATCTGTAAAGTGTTATAGGAAGGGTGATAAAGTGTGAAAAGAAGGGTGAAAAAAGGTGAATCACACTTTTATTTTTTTATAAAGTGTGATCTCACGTGTGATCACACTTATAAACACTTTTGGATCGTTATTCCAGGACTATCCAAGAAATATGTAGAATACTGAGGCAATCGAGTGCCATGGATTGCGATGTGAGAGACAGTGTAATATTTAGGCTGGATTCTTTACGTCATCTCGTTGTTCGATGCGCAGAGATAGCAAATGTTCCGCGAGAAGTAATCCTTAACTTGCAGAGAGTTGTGTCAATTTTGTCGAACGACTTCTTAGACAGCCATCTTTATTTGGACCAGGATAGATACCAGGCAGGCCGGATTTTCACACAGGGCAGAGGGAGACCCTCTTACAGCATACCCAGGGAACAACTGGAATTATTCATTGAACATGGTTTCAATACTTCAGATATGGCCACTATGATAGGTGCAAGTGTCAGGACAGTCCAAAGGCGACTATTAGAATACAACCTTTCAATCACTGACAGATATGCTGATATTTCGAATGAAGCTCTAGATAACCACGTCATGGAAGTCTTCCAAATGTTCCCAAATTGTGGTTACCATAGAATGCTTGCGTTCCTCGAAACAAAAGGGCTACGTGTACAAGAGAAGAGAGTTCGAGAATCTATGCACAGAGTTGATCCCGAAGGAGTACTTTTGAGGACACTAGAGCTCCAAACATCACCCAGACGGGGTTACAATGTATATTCACCCAGAGCTTTGTTCCATATAGACGGTAACCACAAGCTAATCCGTTGGCGCTTTGTTATTCATGGAATGATAGATGGATATTCAAGAATGATTATTTTTCTAAGATGTTCAAGTAACAACAAAGCCTCAACAGTTTTGTCATATTTTCTGGAGGGAGTAGAGAGGTTTGGTTTACCATCACGTGTAAGAGGTAGACCTTCGTGTAATCACTATTAGAACGTCTTCAGTTTATTGGCTATGAATGATCAAATTAAAACGTTATTCAGGGCTGTCACTGATTTCTGATGTAGGTTGGCATGTACAAAAGGTAGCCAGTGAATCCAGCTGTTTTTGTATGATCAGTATGCTGTTTTAGTTATAAGGTAGCTGGGGATCTAGTTCAGAATTAACAAAATTGGCTGGGGAAAGTCACAGCCCTGCATTACTCCGTTATTGATAGCCTGTACTTGATTAGAAGCATGTTACAAATAATTATGAATACATACTCACTCCATCACCATTACTATAATCTAGCCTATCTGAACCTAAGTTAATATATTACAGGTGATTGCGGTGGGGAGAATGCAGATGTGGCATGGTTCATGCTTACCCACCCAGACAGAGGCCCAGACAGGGGTAGTTTTATTGGTGGCAGAAATGTACACAACCAAAGAATAGGTAAACTCTCAACATGGCATACACTATTTGCACTACTGAGAGGCAATAGCCCACCAGGCCACCCCCTGGTGGAGACCTTGTTTTGGTACATACCACACTGCTCTTCTCATGTTGTTCTTTTGCTAACTACCGTAGTTATTCGGTTATAAGGCGCACGGTTTTTTCAAGAAAAATTTGTCTTTGGGTGGCAAGTTAGTGCTAAAATTGGGGTGCGTCTTATAGCCAAGTATTTTCGTGCAACAAAATCTTAAGATCACAATTTGAGAAGAACTTGCAGTTTAAACAACACAAGAAAAGGACACTAGTTGTCTATTAAAAAACAATAGTGCTTTTAGAGACCTTTAGAACACTAAACGACTTCAAGAGAATTTAAAGCAAACAAACGGAAATTTGCATACGTGCTTAGAAGCACGTGCTCAGTAACGTGATACCCACGACAACAATACAATCGTTCGAACCTTGTTTCGAATTCCGAGAATCGTGTTTGTCGCTCACATGAAAAGTTTTTTCGCGGAACCAACAGTGTGGAGATAAAACATACCTTCTTCGTTCATCCAGCCTTTCTTGTGCACTGAAGTTTGCATCCTTGGTGGCGTGTTGATATTCAGCTGCCAAACACCTTTGAATATGACTTTCGGTGGGAGTTTTTCAACGTTCGCTTTTGCTTGAAGTCTGAAGTCTGAACTCTGACTATTTATTAAGTCGGCAAGTTCGAATAAACGTGTATGCGTTGTATGTTTATCATTTCAGGTGTGAACTTTTAGCTTTTGTTTTTACGTATACCATTAAATGGGTGACTTTTTCACTTTGTTTACGTTAACAAAAAGAGTTCGCATGCCAATTGTGTGACGATAATTGTTCTCAAATTCATCACATCCTTTTGATAACTCTCAATTTTTTGGTGCGTCTTATAACCGAGTATTTTCGTGTAATTTTCAGTTTGAGAACTTAGCTTGATTAAATTGCTAAGTTTGGGGTGCGTCTTATAACCGAATAACTACGGTAGTCCACATTTGCTTGAGAAAGACAGAAGGGTTTGCATCAAAGCAAGGTCTACAACAGCCTCGCTTCCACTCAAGGCTAGGTCACCAAACAGAACTGTAAAATGGGCCATTCTACATTGTACATATTTGGGCAAATTATTTTCTTTTTGTAGGTGTCATTTTAGGCATTCAATATGTATCTGTTTCAAAGGCTAAAATGTGGCCCTCCAAGGGTGAAAGGCATTTCAAAATGTTTGAAACGGGTTTGAAACTGTTTGGAACCCATTCATTTTTGTTTTAAATGCTGAGTTTAAGGCATTTATTCATAATTACTTTAAGCCCCTTTTTCCCTTGGAGGGTCACAAATTACCACTGACATTAATTTTACAGGGAAGATGTGTAATGCTAAATGTACCAGGAACAAGAAAAAACTGGAATGTCTTTTAAATGTTTGCTTGTTAAATGTGAGCTGCTATAAACTATAAAATTAAAAGTGGTTTGCCTGATTTCTTACATTTAGAGCGGTTGTGGCGTGACGTGTTCACTGGTTGTACAAATTTGTATTACAACCTCTTCTATTACATGGAAACTGTTGGATTGTTGGAGCCACACAATGACATACACCTCTGGTGCCTTCACTTTGTGTATCAACCTCGCATAGATCGTCATCTGAAATTGTTTGCAGAAGGCTGGAGTAGAAAACGTATCAGAACAGCTGGAAATAAAACCCCTACTCAGTTATGGTTCCAAGGGCTGTATGCTATTGCCCAGTCCAATTATGTCATTGCTCAAGAAATGAACCAAGATGAATGTCAGGTCAGTTTTTGACCTTTTTGAAGATGTTCTCTCTCAGGGGCACCCAAGAAGCCAAACCAACCTTATGGTACTTCTGGTGCTTGAAGTCTGCCTAAAGTGATGTTTTCGTCAGCTGGAAGAATTTGATCTATTTGGATTCCTCTGCTGAAATTTTAATTGCCCAAAAATGTTAGGGAACAAAGTCTTCATTTGAGAAAATGCTGAAATGAACTTTCCAAACTTTTTTATGCAACTATGTTTTTTCCCTAAAATGCTAGCTGACGATTTTGACTACCAAAAACAGTTAGTTACGAAACTTTGAGTGCACTCTTTATCGGATGCCAAAAGCCAAAGGCTAACTAACCTCCACCAAAAAGAGATTTCTACCGAAACTTGTCGTTGGGTGCCCCTGTTCTTTCAGGCAATAATTATAATTCACTACAAGTCATATTTTTGTAACATTTAGACATATCCCAATATCCTTATCTGATTTTATGATCTGTATAAAAGTAATGTGATTTAGTTTGTTCCTTTTCCCAAGTTGCTTTAGCAACAACTTCTTTTGATGGTAATGATGATGCTAATAGTGATAAAGTCCAATATGCCAGATCTCTTTGGTGGCAGGTTATCCAAAACAGTGGGAAAAGTGTTATTACTGATTGCCACAATCGACATAATTTATTTTCATATGCATTGCAGTTGTATGGAGTGGACTGGGATGGACCATTATCTCCAGAAGAAAATTGTGTTGAAGTTCCTAATACCAGATGTCCTATCAGCCACAATGATAGCATACTTTTAAAAGATGAAATCAATCCCTTAGATGACAGCACCATCCATGGAATTGATCTCTATGAAAGGACACTTCAATTTGTGACAAGTAGAATTTCAAGTTGAAACTATTAAGGATGATATATGTAGTTACTGTAATGAAACTATTAAGGATGATATATGTAGTTACTGTAAAGTAAAGAACTCTCAGTTAACTAAACCCCTTACAGTACCAAGGACAATAATAGAGCTGAAGATGAAATAGCTTTAATGACCCAAAAAAACACCAAGAGTCAGTATGCACCCCCATATTTTAACACAACATTTATTAAGAGCAAGGTTAACCTGTAGTAACACTGCTACTATATCTAAGTTGCAAACATTGTAATATAATGCTACAAAATTTTCAAAATTACTTGGAAACACTGCTAAACAATTATTAGACAATTTCAAGGCATAAAATGTCAAAACTGGCACCATTTTTCTGACAAGTGAATTGTTCATATCCTTTTTCCAAGTGAACATGGTCAGTGATATTTTCTAGACTAAAATAATGGCTGATAATTCAACTTCAAAACACTAGGAGACTTACAGTACATACTGTACCAATATGTATAAAATGACCAAGCCTGATTGAAAGGTTTGGGTAAAACTTTATGAAATGCAAGTGCTTTTTTAATTATCCTGATGGAGTGATGTAAATTATTTGTATTTAAACTTTGGCAGACTGCTTAATAAATTTCTGTTCTACAAGAGGATGAATAGTGGGTTACATGTAGTTATTCAGCTGATGTGAGTGCTGGTAGTGTGGAGCAGGGATAGGATCAATCTTTGCAACACATAGCCCACAAACTCATCCAGACGAATTACGAAAAAGTAAGTAAAAATGATATTGTCTGACACATACATGTATCATGTACATGTACAGAGTAAAATATTACAACTAAATGTACATGCAGAACTATTTATGTTATGGCACTGCATCCTGCTCCAAATAGATTTCATACTCCAAGTTATTATTACCAGTGAATCTAGTACTAAGCATGAGCATTTCTGTCACATTCTTCCAAAGCCAACCTTTCCATGAGCAATACTACAGTCCATGAACCTTTTGAAATCCTCATATTGGTGATGAGTCGTAGGAATCCGTAGGGTGAGTGTACAGGTATCTGCTTCAGCCAAGACCTTGGAAGGTTTTTGAGGGCAGTACTTCACGCATAGTTTACTTAAGGTGTCACGAGGCAACTGTGGATAACCAGTCCAGAACTGTAACAGGTCCTTGAGAGTTTCTTGTTGTGAATCTTCTTCTGAAGAAATAAAACCATACAAAGAATAACACAAGTCATAAATTGAGCTGTAGGCACACAGTCTTACTCTACTTTCTCAAACATGTTAAATTAATTGTAAATTCATAAAGAAACATTCTCATTCGTTTAGCCTTGTATTTCGTATTTAATGGTTTTCAATAATTGTTTACTTTCCCTTGCTACTACAGTAGGTTTCTTGCACACCTTTGTGAAGGATAAAAAAATGCCCAAATCTGATAGCTCAAAGTTTTGGTGGAAAAAATTACTGGTAATACTAGTATTGCTGGTTCATGTAGCTGACAAAGTATTAATTAACCAAAATCATTGTTATCATTAATTTTAGTACTTGAAGTAAGATAATTGTAAGTTGCAAAGGGCTTCAATTGAAACGAAGAATCCAGCAGCTATCTGCAATAATGTTCAAAGACTATGGAATATGTTATAAATATTATTTATAGAAATAGTTACTTGTGTAGCCAGAGGGGACATGCATGGTGTGGCACAGGCATATAAGAAAAGGTCTAGGGACAGATTATAAGATAACATACCTCTTAAAGCCACATCATATATGTATTTCTCCAAGAACACCCGAGCTTCCTTTTCATCATCCACATTAGTTTCATCAAACTCCATGGCCAGCCGGAACATTCTAGGGTTTATGTTGTTGTTTTGAGGGAACACATGTCCAGTTAGGTTAGGGTGAATTCGCAAGAGATCCAACAAAGTTGTTCCCTTCACTCGCACACTGGCCAATCCTTTCCTAATATCTTCCAGAGCTGGAATGCGCTTCGTGATGACCTCATACTGGAGAAAGCATTCATAAGCCAGAGACCTGTTGTCAGCACTGATTTCCAAGTAAGGAAATCCAGATGCATAAAGGACATCTGAAAAGCTCTCTCTTGTATCTTGACTTGTGAAAGTGGCTAGATCTTTTTCATCACATGTGATAAGCTTTATAGATTGAAGAAGAAATAAACACAGTTTAAAGGAGGACACTTAAAGCAACATTTCAGCTGACACTTAATATCTTGCAAAGATGGGTTTTTTTATTGGGAAATCTTATAACTAATAAAGTTGTTGAGCTTGCTTCTGGTCAGTATTGGGGAGTAAAGAGAAATGCCAAGCATGGTCTACACTGTACACTGTATGTATGAAAGCAATAAGATGGTTAAATAACAAAATTAATGAATTACGTTGTTAGAATACATGTCAGCTCTGGGTAAAAATAGGTTACATAATAAATATCAATACTTAACACACAGTGTGTTTACAAAAATTTGGTTTCATCAACGGAGTTGATAATGTGAATTGGCCACTGTACAGAGATTCTAAAAGCTGACGTTTTGAGCGTTAGCCCTTCGTCAGAGCGAATCCAGGATTCGCTCTCACGAAGAGCTAACGCTTGAAACGTCAGCTTTTAGAATCTCTGTACGCTGGCCAATTCACATTATCAACTCTGTTGATTAAACCAAATTTTTGTATACTACTTCCCCACCGACGCGGCACCACAGTTTCTTTAGAAACTACCCCCTTCACACAGGTTGTTTACCTGTTAGTGTTACCAAAAATTTTGAAAATTTTGGCTGGAATGTAAATGGAAGTCTCTTTTGGTCTTTCCAAACGGAAAATTTCTGGAGAAAATGGTTTTTCTAGAAAGGTAGTCCAAAATTCCCAAATGGATTTTTGTATATCATTTGTTCATTGTCCAGGCCTTTCAGCTTGAATTGCACTGTAAACCTGACCTTTGGGAATGTTCATGGAAATGGAACTTGTGTGTCACATGGAAATTTCCCTTTGGTTTTTGGTGCATCCCATTTACTGCAACATCAACTAACCACAAACCTGTTTTAATTGCTCTCTCATACAGGGATCAGGGATGTCCTCCAATGCGATGTCTTCAACAGATGAATCCCGTTTACCAGTGGCAATGTACTTCACAATGGCAGGAGAAATTCCTGATATTCCACAACAATTGTTGAGTACTGCATGCAGAATCATCTTCCCCATGATTATGAACATGCCACTCGACAACAGTTCATAATCATGTTTAGGTACAAGATGACCCAATGCACCTTCTAAGAGTGTGATTCCATCTGGTGCACATTGTTTCATACTTTCCACAAGAAAGTAAAAGTACTCCCTTGTGATTCCACCAGCATCTAAACCTTGCTCGCCAGCCCCATGAAATTGTACATTGAGAGGCATTGTTACATCAAATGCTGGATTTTTGTATTTTCTTATCATCTGTGTCAGCATGTTATGATCCCGGTTCACCTGCACATCAACCTCCATTCCAAAAGGTGAAACTGCACCTTGAATGAACTTTCTTAGGGCATCATCTTCATTTGTTATCATGTCTATGGCTGCAAGAGGTGTGTCTTCTATTGCATCAATTGCATCATCACCTGTTGTAAATTTGAACAAGTTACTTGTGAATACTTATGACAAATGGTGAAGTTTACTTAAGAAGGTTAAAAAGACTTAACAGTCATTATGTACTTTGTGGCAGTGAGAAACAAAGTATATGATTCCACAATATGTTGTGGAATTTGAGATAGCTGATGTCTGGACCAAACATGAATCATGCTGGCTAAAGTACTGAACTGAGTTTTTCCTTTCCATACCATGCACAGATGATGGGGTTTCCTCATCTCCCAAAATTTTAGCGACAGCACGAGAAACTGTACCAGAGTCTTCAAGAACTTTCTTGAGATATGCAATGTCATTTGTGGGAAACATTTGTGTTAACTGATGAAGATCAGAAGAAGTTGTTTGGGATGGGCATAGGGCTGACCCTTCTTTACTTGCACTAGATGAGGACCCTGTAAGTATAAAGGATACAGTTCAAGAATCAACAGTTATGTACGAAGTATTTACGTTACAAATATTAAATTCGTGGCTGTTTCTATCCAGCATCATATTACAAATTGGCCTTAAAATGCAACTCTCTTTAAATTTGCTCCACTTATTAAGTACATGTGTGTAGACTGTTCTCATCTCAGGAGCATGGGTAGATACTTATTTTTTGGCCTGAATGCTACAGCTAGCCAATAACCTTTCCAGTCTAGTAATCAATGTGAAATATTGGATATCACCTTCCGAGATATCACCCCACAGCAGTTTTATGCAAAGATTGGTCTGTCAACTCCAAACAACTACAACAACAATGGAATGTACAGCTGTATTTGTTAAAATCACCTGTGCTAGATGAAGTGCTTGGAGCACTGGATGTGAACTCCCTTTGACAAAATAAAGTGTTTGGACGTTCATCAGCTGAATCATCACTGGCCTGCAGCAAAAGGACTTTTTTTAAGGGAAATAATTGTTTGGAAAGTAGAATGTAAAAAAAATGAAACAAGATGAAACAAACAACATTATAAATGAATTAGGACCAACCAGCCACCTGGTAACCGTAAAAACACAGTTAATGCAATGTGTACAGCTAATGGATCACCAAGGAAACCTCTCACATGACGAATGCCAATTGCCTTTTGCAGAAGTAAACAGAAGCCTTCTTACTTTGTGAGTTGAAATTACCGGTACATAAAGAGTAAGAGTACAAACAATCCTCACCATTTGGTTACACACACTAAGCTCCTTTTCCACCTAATTACTTGACATTTATTTCCCCTACATCTCAGAAACCATAACTAGAATTTTATTTGCAAACAGATGCACATTAAACCAGTGATATGCCCCTAAAGCAACCAAGTACAGGTATGATTATATATTATGTCCTAGCATGAACCATCTTATCCCAACATTGCTCAAGCACTCCATTGAAACAGTGTGTGTTATGATTCCTTGGCTGTTTCACAAGATCTGCTGGAAAAGAAATCATGTCTCCTAGTAAGCTAAACACTCACAAACCTCAACTTCTACTACAGGCTCAGCAACCACGGGCTCAGCAATACAAATGCATTTCTTAAGGTGTTCCCTTAAGGTCCTTAGAGGCACTGCTTTGCCACACTGATAGCATTCCTGGGTCTGAATGTTGACATCATCAACCTTCAAAAACAAGAGAAGGACTTTTAATCAATGTTTTCTGTACCACTAAAATCTGGAAATATTTTAGGAGCCTTCACAAGTTATGAAGAACCATTTCTGCTGTGAAACAGCACCTTTTCACAAGCTGTCAACAATACATGTAATGAACCTGCACATACCTCCTCTTCATCCAAAATCACTGGATCCATGGAAAGGCTTCTTTGGATTGGAAGAACATAAAGTATAGCAGACTTTATCCCATATGTGTACTTTAAAAATGGAATGGTGTAACCAGATGGTGGTGGTTTGATATAGCATAAGCTTTTCCCTTCTTGCTGCCTGCAGAGCTCAAACCCACCAGCCTCTCTCAGCTTTGGAAAATTGCTGAAAAGGCCTTCCTGAATGTGCTTAAAATCACCTTTCTTATTTTTAAACACAATACGTCTTTGACCAAGACCAGCTTCCCGTAGCTCTTGTTTCATCGCAGTTGATGGAACTTGACGTTGATCTTTATCAGCTACAACGCAGAATTCGTGTGTCCAGGTTTCTTTGAGTTTGTACGGCTGGAAGCGGAAGGTAGATTTCTTACCGCTACTGGAACTTGGGACTGGGGCTGGGCTTGGCCACCATGATGACAAACTGCCGTTAGCCGAAGTTGTGGGTCCTGACACTGTTTGGCCTGATGCAGACTGACCTGCTGCCTGAGTCCTCGAGGGGCCTGGATATATACGCCTTGGAAAACACAGGTTACATCATAATAAACTTAATACATGCACTTATCTAAAATGTCAAGCCTACCAATCTGTTATAGAGCAGCTATATGTTTTAGGTCAAGATGATTTTAACCAGTGTCAAAATGAAATTCCTTTGTCCCCTAACCCTAATCATTCATGAAATCGTGAATAACTAAGGGTTGGGAGACAAAGGAATTTCATTTTGACCTGAATCTCATTTGACCTACCACACATACATCCACTAAAATCGAATTTACATTTTACACTATGAACAACACAAACATCATGCAAAAAACAGTCCTGTTCCATGTGTAGCACAAAAGAATTCAAATGGAAACTTTGCACATTTTTAAAAGCAAATATTATTTAGTGAAAAGATACATAACCATATTGTTGATTCATGATTGCCACCCACTGAGAAAGAAAAAAATCCCAGGCATTTTCCCTGCCATGTCACTGACCACACACCAAATGATTTTTACAGAAACCAGTACTGTCTTTCTAGACATTTGAGAGTACTGTTTAGACTATACTCATAACTTATAAAAATTATCTGAAATCTGGAAATAAGCATAATTTCTTCACTTGTAAATATTATAAAATTTCAAAAAAATTAATGGATATCTTATTTCCAAACCATAGGATAATGAAACATGACAATTTAAGGAGGCTCGGTGAGGTGTTTGACCTCTTCAAGTGAAGAAAGACACTTGGATGGAAGGTCTTCCCTTCGTGCAAAGATGTTAAAAGTGGAATCAATTTCTTTGAGCGGGAAATGGGTTTATACCTTATAATACATTCCGACTCAGGTTCCACTAGGTTCGTTGGAAAAACTGAATCGTCAATTTGTGTTCTGTTTCGCCAATTTCTGTTTCGTTTTGTTGAGATGCTCTAAATTCCGTTTTGTTCACCCAATTTCTGTTTCTATTCCCTGTGTCCAAAAAAAACAGAATAGAAATTGAGACATCGTCTACTTGTGTTATCTTTCACCGATTTCTGTTTCGTTTTGTTCGGATGCTCTAAATTCCGTTTTGTTTACTCATAGATAATAGTCTGGCTGCGCTGTGTCGCTATTGCACGTCAGCAATGACAAATGTGCCAGCATAGGATTTTTAAGATTAAATTTGACCAGCATTTTGTACAGTGAGTTGTACGGTCAGGATTGTCTTCAAAGTTACAGGTATCAAACTTGAGGGAAAAATCTGTCGTAGGATTTTAAAATTATTGCCATTTTTTGAAAAAATGAGTATTTCAAAATGTGGGAATATCTCAAATGCTTTTACTTTTAACTGGGAAATCAATAGCATTTTCTCAAAGTTCCAACATTTTTCATTTAAAATACCAAGATTCAAAGAAAACGGTGTAATGTTTCCCTGCGAAAACCGCGATTAAAAAACGCAACCAACACGCTTATAAATAGGTTCAAAACTAACCTGTAATTCGCAAGAGCACACTGGCCTTGGCGTTCTTCCAAAGGCGATGATACGTTTCTTTCCAAAGGCGATTCTTTTAGTAAGCTCACACTTCTTTCTAGAAGGTCCACCGCCTGCGAATAAGCAGATTCTGCAAACCTACCTGTTGTCATTTGCGATCCTCGCGCTAGATCACGGTCTGGATTATCCTCCTTGTCAGCCATGACACCAACAACAGCGCGCCCGAAATTCGCGCGAAAGTCATTTTGAGGCTGACCGTTAGTTACCAGGTTCCTAGGCAAATCATCGTGTTATTTTTGTCGCCTTGCCGCGTCAGTGGCTCGCTTAGTTCGTCCAACAGTGAAGAAAGCGTTGCATCATGAAGTGGTTCTGAGGTTTTGTTGAAAACATTGTTTGGAAGGCGGACTATCGTCTTGTCATGCCGAAACATGTTTAAAAGGCGGTCTACGGTCTTGACATACTATCGTGTTGTTCTGGCGTAATATTGTGTTCAGTAGACGGACTATAGCGTCCAGTAGACGGAGTATCGTGTTTTCAAGCTGTAATATTTAATTGCGCGGCCAAACCATCGTATCTTATAAATGGAGTAACTTCTTAAACAGATCATCTAGCTCTACTTTTATTTTTGGCGTTGATACCGCTCCATAATCAACATCAAATCACACTTCTTTTGATCACAGTATTAGAGTCGTGTTGATTTGTTTTATAATATACATAATGCAGTTCCTACACTGTAAAATATTAATGTATCATTGTTTGCATATTGGCCATGCACCAACAGCTAAATATATAGAGTAATCCACCATAAGTAGCAAGGTAAAGAGGGGAACTTTAATTTGGTTATGCACAGGTAAACTTCTCATGAATTTTAAATTTACATTTTTCAGAATTGTCGATAAAAAATTTAGTATAAACAGCTTTCCTTTTTGACTTGACTCTAGAAAAGATTTCGATAAAAGTTTCTGTTTGCAATAAAATCATTTGTAATTAATATCATACTTAATATAACATAATATATTAAACCTATCACAAAATACAGTCATCTA
>NC_090888.1:32023997-32028997 GCF_036669925.1 Montipora capricornis | reverse complement strand
TCTGTAGCTCCCATGGGCAATGAGTTTATTATGTGCAGTAGCTATAATATGATTGGCTAATATGTTTAAAACAATGGAGAACCTATTGTTTAGCTTTTCTGGCCTTACAGGGGAGATGCAAGGCCATCAAAACAAAGGTAGCTTGAGCGTACGGTTCCGGCTGGCTTGGGAAAAATGACACATTTTTTAGTGGCTGGTTACGGCCGGTTTGGGAGCGAAAGGGTGAATTAAGCCATCTGCTTACATATACATAAATTAACTATAAATCAATTAAGTATTTAAAAATTAACTCACTTTTTATGGCTAAAAGTTTGTTATTGTCCAATGTGTGTGCAGTCTTGGACTGTTTGGACCCTGACACTGTGGAGGCTTTCAGTGCTTTTCAAGCAGTGTTGGTGGAGCTTGCAATGTTTTCTAAGGTTTCCTCATAAATGGGGTCATCAACAAACAATTTCCCTTGGCTGCTGCAGTTGAAGAATCTTAATATAATAAGAGTAAACAAATGTATTAGGAAAAAATTGTCATAGATTATCGGCCAGCTCTGTATTCAAATGACCGCTCTGGTTTTCAAATAACTTTGTTTCTCAAGCAACATGATTTTGCAAAAACACTGTCATGATAATATTTATTAATTTACTTCAAATATATTAGATGACATAAATCCTTTAATGAAGTTAAGTTAATTAATTTTGTTTTGTTTCTGGAAGACAACCTGCACTTACAAGCATGGTGAAAAATGTTTAGAGGTCACAAACAGTCAGGCCTCAGTTGCCAAGAGATGAATCAGCTAGCCAACAGTAATTCTCAAAATAATAAAAAAACTTTACAGAGTACAAAATATTTTCAATACTGCAACAACAGAAACCATTGAACATCACAGAAAGAAACTTTTGATCAAATTCATAGCTGACTTAGCCACGCACTTGGATATGAATTCCATTCCATTACATTACGAATACCATTTTTAGCTCCTGCACCACTTGTGATACTCTTCTGAGTTGAAGGTGAAGTGTCGACAGCAGTACTGGCAGCAGTTGGTGTTTGTACATGATAAATTTTTCAGGGGTGGGAGAGTAGTAAGCTTGTAATTCTGTCAGTGGCAGGGACCTCTCACTATTGCTTTTGTTCTCGTGAATAATCATCAAAAAAGAGATGGATGGAAACCTATCATGAATTCAAGGGAATGAACTAAATAATAATTACTGTAATATGGCATTTACTGAAGATATGATTAAGCTTAAAAATTACAGGAAAAAGGAGATCACAAAGGCGCATGTAAGAGAGATCCCATGATACCTGTTAAATTCCAGAAAATAAGCCTGGGGCTTAACTTTTTCAACTAGTTTAACTTGTTAAACTGGTTTACACCTAGATGGGCCTATAAGGGGAGGGACTTATAACCATGATTTTACGGTATAATTCAATTCTGCTAAATTATGTGACTACATAATTGTAAAATATGGGAAAAGGTGCTTTAACTTGCCTTGTAAAGTCTCTTAACAACTTGGTTATTTCCAAGCATTTTCATAAAATGATGGACTGCTGATGTAAGTTGGTCCAATTTTTTTGCCATTTCCTAAAAAAAAATGTTTTTGTAGCCTTGCATGCTGCAATAAATACAAAAATTGAACTCTATCTTTAAACGAGATTAAAGTTTGAAGTAAAGAAGGATGGTAAAAATTTAAGCTTGCATGGCAAATGAATGTGAAAGATGTGATAATCAGCATGTCATGAGCATGGGACAAAGAAAGCAGTATGCAGGACGCATGTCAAATATGAACCTACAGTCCCCGACATAATTGTTGGGACACTTATGCCTCTTCCTTCCCTCTCAATGTTGCTGTGAAAGATTCGGTGACTGAACTGCGATAAACAACAGTGAGAGGGGCAGGGGACGCACGAGAAGGGAATAGAGGATGTTCGCATGAAGTGTCCCAACTAATTATGTCTGAGACTGTAGTATCTTTGGCTTTGTTGTCCAAGAGTCTCTCCAAATAATGGTGGATAGAGTGCCCACCCGGTGTTTGGTTGGTCATAGGATCAAATCCTGTTGGGGACTCAGATTTTTTCTTTGTCCCATGCTGGTGACATGCTGATTATCACATCTTTCACAAGATTAAAGTTTTTATGAGTCATGGGTCTTTAAGTCAAATTGTATAATTACAGTCATTATTTTGAAAATAGTGCCCTTACTAATAAATAAAAGCTTCTGTAAGTAGACCAGAGTGGAAGTAACTGCAAACAAACCGGAGTGGAACTAACCACAAGAACACCTGAGTGGAACTTAAAGCCAAAAGCAAACTGGAGTTGTGCCAACCATGGCTGATTTTGCGAGCTTCTAAGCTAATTTGTATGCAGGAAAACCGTAATTCAATGGGTGGTAACCTACTTTTTGTAAAATCACCTTGACTCATAATTCAGACTCAATGATGTATAAAACCAAGGGACCTCTATTCACACTATTCTATGGACTCTTTTTATAAGGAATGGTGTAGTTATTATATCACTTAGGTATTATAGCTGGGCGACCTGATGGTTCAACATCTCATGATCACGCTAAAAGAATAACTACACTCAGTAATTTTTGTGCATAAGAATTGCCTTAAAGAATTGCCTATTCAAAGATTGACCTGCAGTTCTTCCTTGCAGTGACAGCTGGCATTTGCAGGTGGACTGTCTAAGCCACCACTGGAGTCACTTCCTACGTCTGCTGTCTCTGTATAAAAGAATTCAAAAAACAGACCTAATGTTATAATATAAAACGACTTACTTAAACCATCTGCCTCAACAAAAATGAGAAGATCGATCAGTGCAATTTAGTTTAATTGTAAATGCAACAACGAAATAGAAATTACACCAGGCAGTCAGGGAGTCTGATTAGTTTAATCACATTAATTAAGCCGGTGATTACAAATAGTATTTGATGCCTCAACGTTAATATTACTCACTAAATAACCAAAAATAAGTACGGTAATAAGTAACTTGTCATTTATACCCAAGAGATCTGCAGGTTAACACCCTGGTTAATAAGGTTGGTGTGCATTTCCCCTAAGTTATGTCAATTTACTGTAGTGAAACCTTAGGCATGATGGAGCAACTGTAAAACAGTGTGATTACAAATGACTGAAGATGACATTTATACAAAACCCGTTGCCATGATACCATCACGATATACCATGATGCCTCGCTGTCTCAAATAGAATTGTTTACGCAAAGAGTTGATCGAAGGAAGCGAAAGCCTTCTTACACTGTACAATGTACTTACCTCAGCCTCGAAAATTCGGTGCACTCTTCGAAACACGCTTCGAGCATTCTTCTTCGAAATTTCAAAACATTTCCTTCGAAATTTTGCGAATCTTCTCGAATTGTCGTTCGAATTTTTGCTGGAACATTCGCATACAATTTCGAAATTTCGAAAGTGTCAAGACAATAGTGCTTTCGAAAATTCATCGAAAGTTCAGCGATATTTCGTTTCGTTCCACTCTTACGGTTTCAAAAAGTTTTTATCGCACGGTCAATAGGAAATTTTCCTGCCATGTGTGGTACCGCTTGAAAGCGTTAACTTTCGAATATCATAGAATTGAGTCACCACAGTTTAAGTCCGCTAAGAAAATTGAGAACGCATTAACCAAGTCAGGAATATGTTACTGGGTGACTGTAGTCTGCGATATTTCATTGTGTACAAAATTCTGTCGCCTATAAAACTCGTTCCTTTCATGATACAAGATGCAAAGATACATCATTCAAATCGCTTAACTGTGTTGTTTACAATGATACCAATTTCCACACTGTGTAATGTACGAAACCGAGTTTAATAATTTTGAAAGATGCAGGTATATTTAACATGCGTGCTTTGCAAATTGACTGCCACCCAATACCACAGGTTAAAAATTTTTTATCACACTGTCTGTTCAAGTTTTCCTTTCATGTTTGGTACTGTTGTAAAGGTCTATCTGTCCCCTTTATGAATATCTAAGAATTACATGAAAGTCATCATATTTTAATCCCACGAAGAAAATCAAGAACGTGTTAACCAAGGCAGTGGTTGTTGACTGTAGTCTGCGAATTGCCAATGTTTACAAAATTCTGTTGCTTATAAAACTCGATCCTTTCAAGATAGAGGTTTCAAACATCTGTAACTGTCTAGTTTTCAATGATACCACACTCAAGGTTGTGCCATATACGAAACCATGTTAAATAATTTTTTAAAGAGACAGCTATATTTAACATACGTGCTTTGCAAATTGACTTAAATCCGATAACACAGGTTCAAAAAATTTTATCGGACGCTTGATTCAAGTTTTGCTTTCATGTTTCCAAAATCAGCTTTACGATTCTTTTTTGATTTACATTTTCCTACTATGCTCACTTCCTTGAAGTCACTTTCGGCCACAAAATGTATATGCGCGTTTTTCTCAACATCCTCCGCCATTTTTGTTTGATAATAAATCGCGAACGACACAAATCATTGCGTGGGAATTCACTCGGCTGAAGATTAGCATATCATTTTCTAATTTCAATAACAATGGGAACCGCTTCTTATTGATACAAAGTCACTTGCATGTGCGATAATTCATTCATGAGCAATCATGCCAAAAGTGACGAGTTATACTCAAAAGCGAATTCAATCTCTTCTTGGTGAAGGTCTTCATCCTGTAGCGATATTCAAGGAGTTGAAGACTGAAAGCTTATCAGTAAGTTATCCAAGTGTGGCTAGAATTGTGAGAAGGGTCAAACTTACTGGGTCCACAGAAAATCTTGCAAGATTCGGACGGCCACGAAAGTTAAACGAAGCAGCGAAAGATTTCATTGAGTCACAGATGCGGAAAAATGATGAAACTACCAGTGGCCAGGCGTGGTGTGATGGTTCATGACTCTACTGTTCGAAGATCACGAAAGGAACAAGGTTGGACTCTGCAAAACACCAGATATTGCCAGCTGATTCGTGATGCAAACAAAATCAAGCGGCTTCAGTTTGCCCAAAAGGTTATAGAGACTGG
>NC_090888.1:31986497-32006497 GCF_036669925.1 Montipora capricornis | reverse complement strand
GTGTCTTGGGAATAAGGAGTAATGGGATCTCTAAGGCTGTATTTCGCTTTTCGCTTTTTTTTTTCAGACTTCGATACAGTGTTTGTTGGAAATTCCACTGTGAGACTCAGCAAACAAGATTTTGACTTCGCAAAGGCAGGGGGAAAACCAACAACCATGGCCCTGCGATTTGTAGACAAGTTATTTTCAAAGGAGATGCTGAGAAGGTGCACCGTACATTGCACCAAAGAGTTCACTGCTCTTGACCCGAAGATCATGACTGCAATTCGACGTAGGTTGTCCTTATTATGTGTTATAATGAACTTCTCATTTAATTAAGCGTATTAGATCTTAAGGGAAATTCTTTTTCAGTCATCCTGTTTATTGCCTTGATTTAACCCGCCCCATCTGCTTGGTTTATTGTTTGCCAGTGAAAGAAGCAGCTGAAATTCTAGCTGTTCTGAAAGCGTTTCCGTGCGCTTTTTAGCGCTTGAAAACCCACTTCCAATTTTCGATACCCACTGAACTGAAATTAGGAAATGTGGACTTGGAAACTGGCTTTCGCACGGAAGTCCAAGTTTATCCTACTTACATCTAAGCTAAAGTAACAGACTTTGTTCACTAATTTTGATTATGGTTGTTTTTTTAGGTGGAGTGACTTCAGCTTTCTCATACCAGTGCCGCAATGCTGAGAACACATGTCAAATGTGGGAACAATGCAAAATTAGCATAGGCAAGCGCTGTCAAAACCTAAGAAAAATGGTTGAAAATTAAGACTATTTGCTTACATGTATAGTTCATTTGTGTATGAGGTTTGAGAGTGCTTTCTACTTCCCCCTAGACCAATAACTGTAAATTAAGTAGCTTTCTTATTGTTCGTATAATAGTGCATGATGTAAAATATCATAGGCCTCAAACACGAAAGCTCGTACGCACTAGGTGAATTTTTGTTTATTTTGCAAAAATATTTGTCATCAGTTCCGTTCTGCAAGTGCGAATGGCATTTTTGGTCCTTGTGCATATGTGCCCTTTTTCACGCCTTCCTCCTTCTTGAAATACATGTCAAAGTATATCGTTTTAAGTTGAAATTGTTATTTTTGTTATGTAAGAATATATTCATATTAAAAGATTGTCTTCTCGAAATTGTCAGAAAGTGGTTATTGAATATCCAAACCTGCTGCTTTGGAAAAAAGATTGACATGGAATACTTTTGTGGGGGAAGGATGTCACAGTTTTCGAAGTTTAATAGCGGCACATTTGCATAATCCAGGCGCCATACTTTTCATGAGTCTCCACTTGGACTTAACTGCACAATACCCTGCCACTCGAATAAAGTTCTGCGTAGCTGGCTATGCAGTACGCAGAAACTAATAAATTCAAGTTGAAGTATGTGATTTATTCAAAACAGTATTTCTCGTTCTTAAAGCGTGACTCGCGAATTAAGTAGTGATCAATTGTGAATTTTACGGTTTGGTTAACTACGCTTTTCACAAGCACTTGTTTACTGATTAAGCCTACGCGTTTGTTTCAGTGATTAGGTCTCGTCTGGCTAACTACACTTTGCATGAGATCGTGTGCAGAAAGTAGCGCTCATTTATTGATTAGGCCTAAGCACACTTTTAACATTGCGTACACTTACCAGGTCGTCAGGCAGTTAACATACCTCGCCATATAACATTTTACAGCGCAAATTCAACTATTCAGTTTTTAAATGGGTATTTAATTCTTTCTGCATACAGCGTACCGCGTAGCGAGCGACTTAAGGCGCTGTTACACTGTGAAATGTTTTGTGCAACTTGTCTCACAATGTTTTGGCAACACTGGCAGGACAAGTTGCACGAAACATTTCACAGTGTAAAATACCCAGCAACGACCAAAATCGTTGCGAGACAAGTTGCACGAAAAGTAGAACTAATTCTACTTTCAGCAATGGCTCTTGCAACTTGTCTCGCAAACATTTTGGCCGTTGGAGGGTATGTTACACTGTGAAATATTTCTTGCAACTTGTCCTGACAACATGTCGCCAAAACATTTCACAGTGTAACAGCGCCTTTAAGATACTTCGCCATCTTGCCTTTATTTTTTCCATGTACCGCGTAGCCAGCCCTTTACAGTAACGGGCTCGATGTGGCGGGGTATTCTGCAGTTGCGTGACAGTCAAAATAAAACCACTGAATGAATTCCTGCGAGTTACCGTATGCAAAGTGTTAACAGTCCTCAAGAGGCAGGTACAAAAGCTGGACCGGACCACTTGGACTCGGACTAGTCGAGTCGTTTTGGATGAATTTTGAGGTGACTTACGCCCTCAAAGAGACAATTTGGGGAATTTTACTCCAGTCCGAGTTAATGTTGTGCCTTCGAACTAGTCCAAGTGGTTTGGTCTTACTTTTGTACCTGCCTGTCCTCAAGTCCCATGTGTGCTACAATGGATAGCTGTATTGTTCTATTGATCGTGAGCTAAGATGACCTTTATTCAGATAAAAATGTCATGGTTTGCTTTACAAAATGTAAAAACTACAATAATAAGCGATTTGAATGCTGTAAAAACCAAGTGGATGCTACATTCCTTAGTGCCACAGCAAAATTTCAAAGTTATTGTCAGTCAAGGTAAGGCAAGTCATAAATCGCTGAACTTCTTGTTTTCAAATGGAAGTGGATTCTTGACCTTTTATTTGTAGGCATTAGAATGAGTTGAAACATGCTGTGGGTTACACAAAATTGCTCGTTTCCAAACCAAAGCGTTGTCACGAACATACACATGGGAATACACGTGATTGAATACAGTGTTGTTTTTTTTATTGCCCTTCTTCATGTTTATGTTTGCCGGGGAATGAAATTTTACATGCCGTAGGACGGAGTACTTCAGTATATTTTGTTCCAAAACATGTAGGTTGCTTTTGCGAAATTTCACTGATATTTCGTTCAGTTTAGCGCGAATTTTCGCTGATATTTTGATTCTTCGAAAATTCCCCTTTCTCGATTTTTCGATGTCCTCAACGAAATTTCGCGCAATCATACGAATTTTCGCCGACTTCCGCGAAATTTCAAATGTCAAATGTGCGAGATTTCCAGCGAAAATTCGCCGAATTTTCGAGGCATTTCCATGAGAACAAAGCACGAATTTCGTCGAAATTCACTCTCATTACTTTTGCACAGTACTGTAGGCTTAACTGCCCTCGACAATAACAACCACATGTACCTGTCATCAGGAGTTCTACTTTAGACCTGTTACAGAGCAAGAGACCCTGAAGATAGTTAAGGCTCTCCCGTCGAACAAAGCTCCTGGAGCTGACAAAGTGACTGCCCGAATCCTAAAAGCTAGCCTTCCTGTTACACTGCCACTACTTACAAATTTAATCAACTGTTCTTTTCGTTCCGGTATTTTTTTAGAATCGTGGAAATTGGCGGAAGTAGTACCTTGCATCAAAGATAAAGAGGGTGATCGAGGTGATCCATCAAATTCTCGTCCCTCCTCCTCACTCCTACCAATAATATCGAAGGTATGTGAAAGAGCTGCACATTTACTATAAGATCATTCCATCATACATCCCCTCCAAAGTGGCAACAGAAAACCCCACTCTACCGAGTCTGCGCTACTCCATTTCACCGATGAAATCCTGAAGAATATGGATGAGAAGCGCATATCAGTTGTGGTGCTGCTTGACATGACCAAAGCTTTTGATAGCATACGACACGATATACTTCGAGCAAAGCTCCGTACAATTGGAACATCTTCATCTGCGCTTGCCTGGTTCAGCAGTTACCTATCAAGCCGTAAGCAGGTAGTGAGGGTTCGAATGCTGTCTCAGAGCAATTGGAGCTAAGTTATGGCGTCCCCCAGGGATCCATCTTGAGTCCAATGCTATTCACCTTATACGTGAACGACCTGTTATCTATTCCTAATCACTGTCAATCGATGGGATACGTTGATGATACCAAGCTGCTTCTTGCCCTGCCACCAAACCAAACTACTAATGCAGTTTCTATGCTAACTGACGACCTCGGGGAAATTACCAAATGGTGCTGCAGAAACTCATTATTACTCAACCCGGACAAGACTAAACTTTTGGTGACCAGAGTACCTCAACTCACAAAGACTCTACCAACCCTATCCGTAACTGTTATGGGTAAGCACATTGAACCTGTCACCACGGCAAAGGACCTTGGAGTCTATATCGACAATGGCTTGAATTACAATGACCACATCAACAAGATATCTTCCAGCGGTATCTATAAGTTAATTATGATTAACCGCATAAAATACTACTTGATAAGAAAACTATCCTACTGCTAATTCACTCTTCCGTCTTTAATAAACTATTTTATTGCTCTTCAGTATGGAGTAATACTTCAAAGAAAAACATTAAAAAGTTGCAACTTCTTCAAACCTTGCAGCAAGAATTGTCCTTGGCTTGAAGAAATATGATCACATCTCTTGAGGGACTAAAATCATTAGGATGGCTGGACATCAACCACAAACTCAAGTTAAATGACTGTGCCATGATGTATAAATGCCTTAATACCGAAGGCGCTCCTGCGTTTCTGTCGCAGAGGTTCAAGAAGCGCTCTCAGATCCATAGCCAAGGCACAAGAACCCGAAGCGACTTGGACTTGATCAAATGTCGCCTTGCCACAGGGCAGCTTTCGTGGAGCCAAAGCATGGAATGAGCTTCCAAAATTCGTTAGAGAGGCTAAAAGACTTAAATAATTTTAAAAATAATTTATTGAAACTATTCAAGGAACTTTAAAGACCGCGCCCCCCCAATTGTATATAAATCTATAAGTCTTAGCTTTATTTATTAATTCTATTTCCATGTCCATGTCGATTTTTATACTATTGTAGGTAATTTATTCATGACTATTTTTTACATTGTGGCTGAAAAGCCCCTATGGGGGAGCTTCAATAAATATATGTATGTACTCTGGCTACCACGAACTCTTTTTCTATTGGCTTTTTTTTTTTTAGTTTCACTCAAAATATTGTACTATTAACTAGTAGGTAATATTGATGTAAATAGTGCATAGTAATAAAATAGTTGAAAGTTTGAACTACAGTTCATTAACAGCATCTGTTAATAAAATTGAATCATTCTCATACTTGCTTTTTAGCAATAGCGCTTTCTGGTAATCATCTGCAAAGTAGCAAGCAAATCATTGACTTTTCATTGCAATCTCATTTTTGGAAAAAATAAGTTGCCATTATAAGTTATGCACCTATTAATGTTAGTCCCAAGGAGGGAGGATACAGGATGGGGTGGGGACTTTGACCTGAAACGCAAATTTTGAGTCAAACCTCACCACCCTTGGGGTAAAGTTTCGAGTTCAAAGTTCCCTACTGTTGGGATTGAGATCCAAGTGGCTGACCTGTTAAATGCATCAACAATACAAACACTAGAACTTTATGAAGAGACTGATGGTCATAGTAGCAACATATTGAGCAAATTTTCCTTACCTTTTTTTCCTCCATCTTATTTTTGCCTCATGCGGACTTGTCTTTTGGGTATTTTCATGATAGCAAGTCACACATATCCACTGCTCTGCTCTGTCGGTTTTCAAGAAGGCAGCATTGCAGCGTGTATTTTACCATGGCAAAGTGCAAGCTTAGGAAACGGTCTTTCATGAATATTATCCTACTTTTCAAGTTTGATCAAACTTCCCCACCCTGGGTCCAACATTCTCTTCAAAGTTTGTCAAAATTCCCCACTCAGGGTAGGAAAAGTCGATCAAAGTCCCCACCCATTAACATACCCCCCCCCCCCCTCCCTCTCGGGACTAACATTGATAGGTGCATTATATGCATACGACTATCAAAAATATTAAGTAGCCTGTAAGTTCTACAAGCCCTTTAGCTAGTACTGCCAACATTGTGCTTTAATTAACTTAGTAGGTTTGCCTGGGTAAGAATGGGAATAAATTTAAAAATACATTCAGATTTTTGTTTACCTTCAATTCCCAGTATACATGCTTCATAAAAGTTAGACTTTGCACAGCTTTCCTCTGGCCATATGGAAAGAATTTTGTCATCCAGTTTCAAGTTTCTTCCCTTGTCTTTTTCGCTCAGGTGTTTTGTTGTTGTTATATCCTGGTATCCCTGTGTATCGCAGGCCTGGCTGCGAAGCTGAAGAAACGTTTCAGGAACGTTTTGATAACATGTGTTCTGGACGAACTATGTGTATCTCTTAGTCTGTTTAGTCACGATTAAAGTTACTTGCAATACTACAAATTGGCGACGAGGATAAACAACAATTGGATAACATATCAAGATGAGTTTTCAAAGGTTTTCGTTGTATCCAGTGAATTTAGAGGTGACAAACTTGGCAGATGAGTGGAAGCTTTGGCTCGATGCCTTTCACAACTACCGAATTGCTACGAAATTAGATAAACAAAGCGACGAAATTCAAACAGCTACTCTTCTACATCTTGCTGGGATGGGAGTCCAACGTTTGCTCTCAGGTTTGCCTGGAGAGGAAAAGAAATTTGAGGAAGTTAAACAAGCGTTGAGTGCACACTTTCAGCCTAAAAGAAAGAAGTGGGCAGAGAGGTACAAGTTTTGAAAACGTGCTCAACTTCAGCATGAATCATTGGATACCTTCATTGCAGAATTACATATGCTGAGTTTAACATGCGACTTCGGGGAAGCCGCTGATGATAATATCCTTGGTCAAGTTATAGAGAAATGTTCTGACGGATATCTACGAGAAAAGCTACTACAACAAGGAGAGACTCTTACTCTGGAAAAAGGCCAGACGCTCGGGAGAGCAATTGAATCTGCAAAGAAGGATACGCAGCTACTTGGGGGACAGGAAGCCCGAAATTTGCCAGAAAAATCTGATGTTAATGCAATAAAATCTTCAGTAAGTAAAGCAAAAGAAAGAGCCTGGTTTCGATTTGGAAGGGGGGATCATCTTGCTAATGACCGAAGATGCGCAGCTAGGAACGCACAGTGCAGAAAATGTAAGAAGACTGGTAACTTCTGGAAGTATTGCAGATCAACAGAATCAGAGAACAAAGATGATGTGAAGTTTGTCCAGCCGGTCCAGCAACAGTCAGATAAGTCTAACTGTGAATATGTTTATTATACTACCAACAATGAGGGGATGGGTTTTGAAACTGATGTTGAAATCAATGGTAGACTTGTTCAAATGATGATCGACACTGGTTGAGCTAGGACCTTGATTCCGAAACAATGGTTTAGAGTTGAGTAGAGGCACCGATGATGCCTGCCACAAGTTTTTGGGCTCTGATTTTAGTTTTATATTTTTCCTCAATACGACTTGGAACGCGTCCATATTCTAGTGTATTCCATTTTACTACTCATAACTCTTATAATTATGATTCCTGGACTTGTATTAGACCACATAATTGTGATTTTGAGGAGGTGATCATTTCAAGTCGTCTTTCAGTTGCTTTTGCACGTCTGTTATGCACTGGTTCCTGTCATACGTGAGTTCCTGTATCTAAATGGACTAAACATGGATATGTTTCACTCATGGTTCCTGGTTTTGATCCACCTATGGACATAACAGTCTGCAAGGACGTTCTTAAAAATCCTGGTCCAGTAATTTTTGATATAAGAAAACCACAGAGTGAAGCGCGTCGAAGAAACTTGGATTTGCATATGAATAACACTGTTTCAACATTATACTCTCGTGCAGAATAATTGAATATTCGTCGTAGCTCTGTTTGTGCTTTGGATCTATCAATTGCTTGTTTATTGAAATCTAATGGCATTCTGCGATGTCGAGGATGTAGAGCTGGTTGTCAGAAGATCCCAGTGCGTATTTCTTACCGCCCTGATAAAGCTCATTCTGATAAAAAGTTAATTTCTTGGTCAGTTGTCGATGTTCCAATTGTTTCTGATCGGACACACCATACAATGCACAATCTGAAATTCTGTTGCTTGAACGCGAGATCACTACGGAATAAATCTGCTGAATTTGTTTACTACGTTGGAACTTCTAGCGCTGATATTGTTGCTATAACCGAAAGCTGGCTCACAGCAAATGACACTGCACACCGCATTGCGATTACTCCTCCGGGATATAAGTTACTGGACTGTCCATGATTTGGTCGCGCTGGCGGAGGAACTGCCCTTTTCGTTCAGGATAACATATTTGTAATTAAAGGTGATGCTGGAGAGCGGAAATCGTTTGAATTTTCTGAATGGATTGTGAAACATGGCTCCCACTAACTGCGAGTCATTGTTATTTATCGTCCACCATATTCAAGTAACCATCCAGTGACTTCAAATGTGTTCTTTGATGAGTTCTCAAGTTATCTGGAATCGATAGTTATGTCATCTGAACCACTCTTGATAGCGGGCGATTTTAACATCCATGTCGATTTCCCAGACAACCCGGATGGAGTTTGTTTCCTCTAATTACTTGAGTCCATGGGTTTACAACAACATGTAGTCACAGCTACGCATGAATCAAAACATACCCTTGATCTGATTATCACTCGGCAATGTGACTCACTTCTTTCGAGTGTTCCTGTGTACGACTACTTTATTTCTGATCATTGCTCGTTATTATGCAATCTTACAGTGGGTAAACCGACTCTTCCGACTAAATTAATATCTTACAGAAAAATTAAGGCTATTGATTTGCAAGTATTGTGTGAAGAAATGTCCACAACCAAACTATGTCAGGACAGTCGTAAGACGCTCAACGAACTTGCAGAATGCTATAATCTAACTCTGGCTTCTATTATTGATCGTCATGCTCCATTATTGACCAAGACACTTACAATTAGACCTCTTGTGCCCTGGTTCAATAATGACATTAAGAAAGCACGAAGGGAAAGGCGGAAAGCGGAGATAAGATGGCGTCGCACTCGTAGTGCTTCTCATTTTAAGGAATTTAAAGCAGGGAAGAATCACACAACGCATCTGATAACTAAGGCACGTTAAGAGTTTCTCAAAGACTTTATTGATAGGAACAGTTTTAATCAGAAGAATCTTTTTCTGGCCACAAGGAGGCTCTTGAAACAAGATGATGAGGTTCCGTTCCCACCATTTAAGGATATACTGACATTTGCTAATTAGATGGGAAGTTTCTTTGTTGAGAAGATCAAGTCAATTCATTCAAAGCTTGATGGATTATCATCATCATTGCCAGTTATTTCAAATAACATTGCTCAAGCATGGTCTGGTACCTGGATGGATCAATTTAAACCGTTAAGTGAATGTGAAGTACGTAGACTCGTCGAAAGCTCAGCTAAGAAGACCTGCATACTGGACCCAATGCCAACCTCCTTGGTGATTGGATGTACTCAAGTGCTTCTTCCCGTTCTTACGAAAATTATTAATCTGTCTCTTGAATCAGGCGTGTCTGCTGACAACTGGAAATGTGCTCTTGTTAATCCTCTGTTGAAGATGCCTGGTTTGGATTTGGTTTTTAAAAATTATAGACCTGTCAGCAACCTCCATTATGTTTCGAAACTCACTGAAAGAGCTGTTTTTAATCAAGTTCATGACCACATGGGAGCAAATTGTGTTTATCCTATGTTCCAATCTGCCTTCAGACCGTGCCACAGCACAGAAACGGCTCTTGTTAAGGTTATGAACGACATTCTGCTGGCGATGAACTCGCGTCAGGTTACACTACTAGTTCTACTTGACTTAAGTTCAGCCTTTGACACTGTTAATTATGAAGTACTACTGAAATGACTACATACTGATGTCGGTATACGAGGAAAGGCTCTCGATTGGTTTAAGTCTTACCTAAATGGAAGAAGTCAATGCATTGCTGTTCAGGAAACAACGTCACGCCAATTTGATCTTGACTGTGGCGTTCCGCAAGGTTCATGTTTGGGACCTTTGTTATTTGTTATTTATGCATCGAACCTCTTTAAAATTGTTGAAAAACATCTTCCAAGTAGGCACTGTTTTGCCGATGATACGCAACTTTACCTTAGTTTTAAACCTGATGACACTACCTCCCAGAATGACGCTATCAACGCCATGAGTAAATGCGTGGATGATTTAAGAAATTGGATGATAACGGATAAATTAATGATTAATGATGATAAAACAGAATTTTTATTAATAGGAACTAGACAGCAACCGCTAAGATTAATACTGCATGCAGTATTACTGTGAAAACTGTTGGTGAATATGACATCGATCCAAGTTTGTGTGTAAGAAATCTTGGTGTGTGGTTTGATAGTCGTTTGAATATGTCACACATGTTACTAAACTTTGTAATTCATCTTTCTATCATTTACATAATATAAGGTGCATTAGAAAGTACTTATCCCGTGATGCACTCATTCATGCATTTATAACTAGTCACTTGGACTTTTGCAACGGTCTTCTGTATGGTTTGCCCAAGTCACAGATTGTCAAATTACAACGTATTCAGAATGCAGCAGCAAGAATTGCTATGAACATTGGCAAGTATGCTCACGTTACACAAGCACTTCAAGATCTTCACTGGCTGCCAGTTCGCGCTCGTATTCATTTTAAGATATTAATCTTAGTTTTTAAGGCTATTCACGGACTTGCACCACCATATATTAGTGATTTAATTACTGTTAAGCCTAAGTCCTCTTATAATCTAAGATCAAATAGTAGTCTTTTACTGGAGAAAATTCTTCCTACCCTTGGTGCCATGTCTTTTTATACTGCTGCGCCATGTCTGTGGAATAGCCTGCCGGCTGAGTTGCATGACATTCTATCACTATGTAATTTTAAACGAAAACTTAAGACCCACCTTTTCCGGGCAGGCTAGAACCTTTTCCTTATTTATTTATTAATTTATTTTATTAATTAATTTTTATTCAATTGGTTTCAGTGGTACCACCATATCATTTGAATAAGGTTTTTAAGTGAATTATTGTAAAGTGCTACTGATCATTCTTATGTAAATAGCGCTATATAAGTATTTTATTATTATTATGATTATTGTTATTATTATTAACCTGAACACTCCACTAACCCAACCAATGTCAAGTTTTCAGCTTTTGGTGGAGGGGATCCCAAGTGTTTAGGAGTATTTGATGCTAGACTGAGATGCAATAATATGGAAGTAATGGAGCCAGTGTATGTGGTCGATGTGGAAGGCGCCCCACCCCCCCCCCCCCCCCCCGTGTTGGGAAGAAGCGCCCTGTCCACCCTCAACCTTGTGGAAGTCCATGCAGTAGGGGAAAGCCCAACCCAGGAGAGGGAGAGGTTTTATCAGGAGTATAAGAATCTCTTTAAGGAAGAGCTCGGGGAATTTAAGAATTATAAGTACAAAATTAAAATCAATTCAGATGTCCCTCCCAAGGTACAAAAGCAAAGGCCAGTCCCAGCACCTGTAGAGGAGGGACTGAAACAAGAAATAGAACGAATGATTCAAGACGATGTGATGTGCACAGGTGGATATCACCTGTGCAGATTGATTACAAGGGGAATGGGGAATTGAGAGTGTGTGTTGATCTCAGGGAAGCCAATAAAGCAGTGATAAGAGAGCGGTTCCCAATTTCTAGAATCCAAGACTTGTTACGGCTATTGAGTGGGGCTCAGATGTTCTTGACTCTGGATCTAAGGAAAGCATATTGGCAAGTCCGCCTAGCGGAAGAATTTAGAGACATTACATCGTTCATGGCCGCAGGTAAAGTGTATCAGTTCAAAAGGCTGCCCTTTGGGCTTGCATCAGCACCAGAGGTGTACCATAGGGTTATCAGGTGTGCTTAGCTATTTTGATGATGTTGTGGTGGACAGGTCAACACCAGAAGAACACTGGAAGAATCTTCGCGTAGTTATGGATAAACTTCAAGTGTCTGGCCTTGGTCTCAATGCAGACAAGGGTGCCTTGGGCATGTCTGAACTGAAATTTCTAGGACACATCATCTCCGCTGAGGGCATTAAGCCTGACCCAGACAAGATAAAAGCAATTGCAGATGCACCAGTACCTCGAGCTGAGATCATTTCTAGGAAGTATTACAGACCTTACACAGTTTGTTCCCAGCCTTGCAACAGTTATCACTCCTTTGCGACAGCTTATGCAGAAGCGTGTTTCTGTCTAAATGGAGTAAAAGAGCATCCAAAGAATTTGAGGAAGTTAAAGAGCTTTTGATTTAAGCACCATGCCTCGCACACTACTCCTTAAAAGCAGAGACCGAACTTGTAGTAGGTGCCAGCCCAGTCGGTCTTGGGTGTGTCTTGCTGCAAAATGTTGACAGCCGTTGGCAGCCCGTATCTTATGGTTCCAGAAGTTTAACTGCTACAGAAAGGAGGTATTTGCAGATCGAATGAGGGGCAATGGCTGTGCTTTTCGGATTGCAGAAGATGTATACCTACATTTATGGTCGCCACGTTGTCGTCTTGACTGATCATAAACCACTGCTTGGCATATTCAATAAAAAGACTCCATCAACCCGCCTTGAACAAATTGCTCTCAGATGTCAGGACTATGACTTTACACTCACTTATGAACCGGGAGCTGAGAACAAGGGATGCTTCATTTTTTGCATGCTTTCTGTGGCTTTACGCGGCCTCACGACCATACTACGTGAACTATAGTTCTTACACAGTCAACGCTTTTCATGTTCAGGTGAAAAACCGTTTGGAAAATGTTTCTTTTCTGCATTTTTCACTGGTTTCAATCCAGTTTGACATATCATAATAGCTGTGGTCCACACTGGCGGCTACACAGTTATTCAAGTCAAGCATCGGAGGGATATAAACTTAACGCTGAGTGTTTATTTTAATTTGCTTAGAGCTGCCTTTTTCTCTGTATTACAATTTTTGGCATATCTTTAGAAGCTCTGATAAGGATACATGATGCCTGGAGGACCTATGTCTAGAACAGAAACGAAAGGATAGCAAAAGAGAACGACTACAACAAAACAGAATGCCGGTAATAGCTCATACTTAGTGAAAGAAGTTACTCCACAAATTCTTTCCTTGAGCACTAAACCGTTTGTTATTTTCAAAAAGTGGTTTAATCGGTTTTTCCTTTGTTCAGGCATGAAAATCGAATTTTTATTGTCAACTAGAAATGAAATAACAATTATCTGTACTCTTTTGCACATAAAGGAAACGTTGATTTGTTTGTTTGTTTTGCTCTAAAATGCGAGCGAACAAGTTCTAATCCATTTGCCCAACTGGTTTTCAATGTGCTTCGACAGTGAGAAGAAAATCTTGCCCCTTATGTTATAAACACGTAATCGCAATGAGGTCCCGTAAAATTAGTGGGAGATTTCACTAGAGTGTGTTTTCAAAAATTTGTGTAAAGCACCTAAACGCTATTTAAGTGTTGGAGCGGATCTTGTTTGAAGTTCGTCCTTTCTTGGTTGCATTGCAGTATCTTGCCAATTCTTGTTCCAAGCCAACCTAGCGTGTTTCAATGAAATATATCAAAATGTGAATGATCTCGTTTTCAGAGATAAAATGGAATAAAGTACATCAATAAAACTCGTATTTGACCTTGAACTGACAAAATCTTTTTTTTATTGCTTCTAATTTTAGCGTGATTCCTATTTGCTGGCTATTGACAGTTGACACGGAAATGACTTTTTTCCTTTTCCATTCGCTCGCTGAGGGTGTGCTTATTTTCTTTTAAAACTCATGCAGTTCAAGAAAATTCATTGCTAAACTCATGGTTTCGTGGTTCATGCAATATCAGCTTTTAGTGTAAAATGTACCTTGGAATTGTATAGTTAGGCAATGATTTTTCTATAGAAAAAAGCAAAGAAAATGATTGGATTATTAAAGCAGCAACAGGAAACATTTTCAAAACATTTTCAAAACCTGACCTCCCTGACTGTATTGCCAGTGGAGAAGTCTATGCTGACGACACCACAATATATGTGGTAGGGAATACTGTTGATGACATAACAACAGCATAACAGGCTGTCTTAGACCAGGTTAAATCCTGATGCCTTAGTAACAGATTGATTTTACATGAAGGAAAATCCGACGCAATGGTTTTAAGTACCACCCCCTTCATAGGTCCTTTGAAACATCTGAGGTGGGGTGAGGACACCATTCGGTATGTGTCTTCCACCAATTGCCTTGGGGTTACAATCGAAGACAAACTCTCATGGTCTCAACATATGGCATTGGCTCGATCTGCATTTAATGCCAAAGTCAAAATGTTGAGATGTATAAATTTTCTATCTACATCTATCTTGGAGACTTTTACTATAAGATAGTAATTCCAAGTGTTCTATATGGAATTGTGATCTGGGGGTCTGGACCCAAGCTTAAAGATCTAGAAATGATTCATATTAGAGCTGCTACGCTGATTCACAAGTTACCAAATAGTTTTAAGGATAGTGATATACTTTCTAAGGTTGGCTGGATGCCTCTAGAGTATTTTTATAAGTCCTGCATCTTAACTATTACATTTAATGGTTATTATAAGTTAGGGTTACGGGAAATTAATTCTTTGGTAATCAAAAACTCTAACAGATATAACTTAAGGAAATCCTTGAATGTTGTACTCAATAGGCCGATAGGTCTTTTGTTCATAGATCTGCTATAGCATGGAATGCACTACCAGATAATCTTAAAGATTCTCCAAATTCATCTATCTTTAAACATAACTTAAAACAATCCAAGCAAACTATCATGAATATTAATTTGGGGAAGGGAGGTAACGTTATACATAACATGAAACCAGATTTTCACTATTACTAAAATTTTATTGGTTTACTTAATTTATTTAACTTATAAATTTTATCATATTTGTGTTTTATATAATTTTAGATTTAATTAGTTTAGGCAGGTCCACATCAGCTGTAAAGTTGAGAAAATTTTTAACCTGCGTTATCAAGTAAAGTCATGTATGTATGTATGTATGTAAAACGCAGACAATTCGAAACCTTTTATTTTCAATAACCCTACAGGCAGTAAGAATAAATAACCAGGGAAGTCCGCTTTTAGGCTTGGCTAAATCTATATATTAACATTTACCACTGTGAAAAATGAAAGAAAGACAAGCTGGGTTTATGAAGAAACCCATAATGGTTTAATAGGATTTACCAATGTGAAAACGCAAGTTTATAAGGGTTTATAAGGGAACACATTCATGTTTGACTAACTTCCCATCGTGGTTAAATAGCATTTACCACTGTAAAAAATCACTGTAACAAAAAATAAGTTAATGAAGAAGCACATTCATGTTTGACTAACTTCTCATCGTGGATTATGAGCATTAGCCACTGTACAAAAATCAATGTAACACTTAATTGGTTTATGAAGAAACAAATTCATGTTTGACTGTAACTTCCCAACGTGGTTTTACAGTAATTTACTATTTGCGGAAAGCTCAAGGCAAGACAGGATCGGTTTATGAATACACTTAATTAGTACTTAACTAAGGAATGGACTCATTATTTTAATCAAAAACAGGAACATATTTTTAGTGCCCAGTTTTATTTCTCCAATTTAAGACACCACATGATTGGTAATGGGGATATCCAGCATCAGTAAATTCAGATAGAGAAATTAGGCTGTGATCTAAAAAGCCTTTCTTTTAATTACAGATATATCCGCCTAGGTGACATGCTTCAGCTCTTTTCCAGAATTACTGTGCACAGTTTCGTCATCAAGAAGATATGATGCAAAAGTCTGAGCTGCCCTTTCTTTGTCCAGGTTTTGAATTTCCTTTGCTGGTTTCAAACTATAGTTTTTAATGCAAGAGATGAGCTGATGCACAATCACTTTTGCTGCTGGTGTGGGTACACATCTCTGTGGATTGCAAAAAAGGGTTGTTAACCAATGCAAAGAAATTATGACACTAAATGCTCCAGATGTCCTCGTATTCAGAATTGTCTACTGAGGAGATATTTAGCATGCAACATTACTTCTTGAATGTTTGGAAGCTTTCCTACCGCATGTATTTTGAATATTCTCTTAACACACTTCTTTTACTCTTATTAGAAAATTGGCTTGTTTGAAGATTTTTCATGTATGCCTGGGGAAAGGAATTTATCTTTGTAAAAATATTTGTGTGAGCCACTTTCAGTAATTGAGTTGGTTGAGCAACAGTCATCATCATCATTTGGGTGATGATCACCACCTTTTGGCATATGTTCTTGTACATGTTTGACTGACTGACCCTTTCGTGCAAGGTCTGGGTTTAACAGATATCGGATAGCCACTTCCGTTTGTGTGATTGTTGCCTTGCGATCTTCACACATGAATTGATTTAGCACAAAATTGATGTGAAAGTCGTTGGGCATACAACCGATGCATTTCCGCAGTTGGTGAAGCTTGTGTAACTGCGCAACCCGGGTGTAACGTGCTATTTTGTCAACAATGTGCTTGGGAAAGTTGAATATGTAACCTTTTCCTTGCACCTTGACTTTGCGCAAACTTCTCTCCTTTTGCTGCTTTTTCCAAATACGCATTGCCACTTGGCTGCGGTGTAAAAATGGACCCGGCTCCATCACTGCAGGAACTTGAGGGGTTGGACAAGGAAAGTTTTACGGCCTGTGAAGCTCACAAGTTGCCCAAAGGAGCAGCTGCTTTCACATTGGCACCACCGATGAAACTGCAAATGTTGCACCATGGACAACCTTTAGTGTGTAATGTAAACCACACCTTACATAATTTTTACCACAATATCTAATGTTCTGTCTGCTTGATGAATGCAAGCTATGTTATTATTGATGCCACCCGACAGATTGTGATGACAGATAAAAATGTATTGATGGAAGCAGACATGAAGTGTTTGTGGTGCACACACAAGCGCTGCATCCTTCACGTGGCATTTGGTGGCACGGGTCAATCTGTCTGTCTAAAGTGCACACCACACCCAAATCGAAGATGGCTGCCTGTGGTAAAGAGAAGGTGGCGACGCACGCCTTTAAAAGGCAACCAAATTAGAGAGAAAGAGGACACAAAACCTTGCGGTGTGGTTTGAGAACCTGCATAATCTTCTACTTGATGGAAAGTTTTTAACTAGAAAGCAGATTGTCCAGCAGGCAACTGTTTACAAATGAAGCCCTAAACCAAATGATTAAAAGCAGTGAAGAAAGGCAAGAAAGGCAATTGGAAACAACAGGCGATGGGCCGGAGAAAAAAGCAGAAGAAACAACAGCCGATGGGGCCGCTGTTGACGTTTTTGGCAATTTGAACCCCAAAATGGATGATGAGCAGCCTCATTGTTTCTGTCCCGAAAAGCAAGTGGTCTCTTATGCAACAAAAATAGAGTTTGAGCAGTCCCACGAAGAATTTTTCTACGAGTGCCTCCTTTGTGAAGCACTGTCGCACCATGTGACCATTACAGATCAACTCGCCCATTATTCTATCCTACCCAACGATTGGATGGCATATGACAAACCCCCAGGGGACAAAGATATCTGGTTTCGTGAAGATGTTATTGAAGGTTATGGGCATTGTAAGCACACCTACCAAACAGGTAAGACGTGGATGACACAACTTCTGCTTTTGTTGCTTCGGCAGCTTTTTGCATGTGTGCCTTTGCGGTTATTTTCGCATCACTTCTGTACTGTTTCCATACCCTTCAAAACTTTCGTGGTGGTGTTTCCCAAACCCTTTACGAATTTCGCCGAGACTTACGCGTAAGCAATTATACAATTCTATACTTAGCTGAACATGCAGTACTTAAGGAGGCACAAACGTGAATGCTTGAGCCCCCACCCTATGTTGGTAAGTACCGGTAGCTGTAATTATTATTTTGCGCGGGAAAGATAGGCCTACTTAAGGGAACTTGAGCTCTATTCCTCAAACAGTCGTGGTTCCTGCATGGTTATTGCGCTGCAGCGGAAAGGAGACTTATTGACGAACTGAATTGAATTGAATAATTGGTGATGCAGTTCGAGCCAGTAGACAAGCAGGTCACATGTGGTGTGTGTGATTACAGCGTTGATAAGAAACATTGTGTACATGCAAAAGTAGCCTGTATTAAGAATTATGCAGTCTGAGTATGTGATCTCTGTACCATCTCAGTGTTCAAAAAATGTTTCCGTGACGAGTGGGAAAAACAAGCAGTAAATGTGATTCCAAAATTCATACTAAGTAAAACATGGGGAAACCACACTTATGGCAAAGAGTGATACGTTCCAATATCCAGTTCCAGTGTTGGCCCAGTGGGCTGTATCGTTACATGGGTTTGAGATTGCCATCAAGCAGTTACTCCACAATCACAGGACAGTACTTAATTTGTGCTACCAGTGCTTCAGCACATTTTCAAATGAAAAGGCCATTTTCCCTTTGTATGCAGAGCCCCGCTTGTATTGCAAAACGTTTTATGAAAACGAATCTCCTTATGTCCATCGTGCCCATGTTCTGCTATGCGACAGCAGCAGTAGTAGTATTATTTGTGGGCCAGAAGGCACAGAGTGGCTTAGCCTTTGCACCGTTGACAGCATCAAGCACACAAGGGCTGTTTGTGAAACCTGCCAGAATGTTTTTTATGGTGTAACACAAAGGGTCGTTCACCCAAGCCGTGCAAGCTTGCAAAGTGCTGAAAACCGTGGGGAATGGCGACTCAGTGAGATAAGAAGAAAGAAACTAAAATGTGTTGTCAAATAAATCTTTATTTTGAAAAACTCTCTATTGCTTACAAGTAACAATGTGTGTTGAATAAATCTGAAAAACGCATGATTTCCTGTTTTACAAGTTACAAGCGATAAATAAATTGAAAGAGCGGTTGTGCATCTCTAAATAGGTTTTGGCATGGGCAAGTGCGGCTGAGTGCGTGTTGTGCTTCTGTCCAACCAATTGAAGTGTTATGCACACCATCTGAATAAAAGCTTTGATATCAGCAGTGTGCACCACGTAAGAAAAAATGCAACAGTTACACCTTTGTGAGCACGATCGATATTGATGCTGCACAATACCCGAAGAATAAAAAAATGCCCGTATGCCACTCTTTTTCTTTGCACCGTGCATTGTGACAGTTACTGCAATTGTTCGCCGGGCAAACAAATCTGTTCTGGGGGGTATACTGTTTCACATTGGCCACAAATAGGACAAGCATAACCTATCCAATTTTCTTTACAATAATAACACCCAGCACAGCATGTGCACAGTGGAATGAAACAGAACATGCAAGTGTTCACAGCAGTCACCAATTTGTTCACCCTTTTTAAAAGGTTATGTAACTCCAAATACAGGTTTGGAGAGTTTTCTGTACGTGCAGTAATTGGCCCTTCTAACAATTCGTCCTGCATTGTAAATGACACTGCTCCAGAATATAACCTTAGAGAGAATGAATAGAAGCTCGCTGTTCTGCAACCCGTTACTGAATTTTATAAAAGAAGTCTTTCTTACAGCGGAAGTGTGTTATGGAACGGCTTGCCTCTGCAGGTGTGGCAATTGACATCCCCTAGTATATTTAAGGGAAAATTAAGAGACATAAATTTCGATCGACAAATAATTTAATTAGCAATATTCTGTTTTTTTTACACATGGCCTCCTTGAAAGCAGGTGTTTTCTTTTTATTATTTTAGTTTTTAACTTAGTTTTTAGATTGGTTAGGAAGTTAGTTTTTTCTATACTTCAATGTAAATGTATACCTGAAGGAAATACCGTGTTTAAATAAAGTTACCTTACCTTAACCTTACCTTACATGTGACTCCTCCCCTGACAAAATTACAGTATCTGTGGTCCCACCTTGTAAAATGCTTGCAGCGAACAAACAACATCTTTCAGAGGAATTCTGGTCTAGGAAAGACATTGTCAGATGCGAATGGGCTAGCCTGCCCTATTAGCATGTTCACTGTCCTTGCAGTTGTTGCAATTTCTCTGCTGTATCAAGGTCAACGGAATATGCACACTGGAAAAATGCTCAAGCACAGAGGTAAGCCCATTTCTAGTGAGTGAATAACGAAAGTTTGGTGACAAAGGAAATTGATATTCAACCTAGATTGAAAATATTTTTCCTGTCAAATTTACTTTTTCCCTGCGGCGTATATCTTTAGGTTTGTTGGTAAGCAACTTTATCTTCTCTTTCGAACATGTTTAAACCTCTACATGGTCCTCAAGGAATGCTGTACAGGAAAGAGGAGGTTGTCATGCTTAATGATGGTTGCCATAAATTCCCCGCTAAAGTGGATCC
>NC_090888.1:31953997-31961497 GCF_036669925.1 Montipora capricornis | reverse complement strand
ATACCTCTAGCTTTGCTGTTAGAGTTTTTTAACAGGATTTTGAAAGAAGCAGTCAAGAAACTTGGACCAAATGCCTCCCGCAAGTCTATAGACAGGATTTGTAAATCAATCACTATCACTAAAGAACTTATGGACCAGTTTGATGCAGAGTTACAAATTCACAAGCGCTCCGGGGGCCATGTTGCACAAGCTGCAGTGGAAGACTTAAAGAAAATTGTAAAGGACCTTGTCGACCACAAGGTCATGCAACATATCGCAGGCTGGACATACGGTCATTTTAGAGGAATGAAGTCCTCATTTCTGTCAAACTTCAATGTCCAGGATCTGCACAAGTGGATCAACAACCACAAAAAGTACATTGAGATTACAAGAAGGGCATGCTAGATTGACGACATACCCTTACCATGTTCTTCATGATCCCTTATTGATATATTGAAACTACAGTAATTCTACCTGACATAACGTCCTTCTTTCTGTACCATGATCGGGCTGATTTATTTTGTTCATCTTTGATTTTAGAAGTAGAGAAATTGTGCAAATCTGACCAATAGTACATGTAAGTAATGCTGTGAGCCAAAAGTCAATAGTTTTTGATGTACATGAAACCCTTAAGCCAAGATATAATCCAATGAAGTATATATTGTTGGTTGAAACATTTGAACCTTGTTCGTTTATAGAAGCAATGCAAAAACAAGTACCAGTAAGTTAAAACCTGAATCTCAATGTACAAGATAAGTGATCATCCTCTAGGTATCAGTAATATTCATTACTTTGCAGAAGCCCTATTTGAAAAACTGTTTCCTATTTATGTGGCCCTCCGAAGTTCTCAAGTTTGGCTTAAAATAATTCATTTTGTCCATGACTTAGAAAGCTGGAATGTTACTAGTAGCTCAAGAATATGCTCTGCCTCTGTTGATAGCACACATTTTCAAATAAGTTTGATTTACAACAAGATATCATAATTATGTATCACCACTGTTGAGTTTTTTCCCCTTATTATTGTATAGTATTATCATATTATAGAAATTCAGGGTGGATAATTTTGGCTCTATTAGATTAATTTAAAGTCGTCTTATGCAGTTAACGGAGAAATCTGCAGTTGGCTCTTAACTTCAAAGGTTTATAATACTGTGATTCTATTGAAATATTTTTTGTACATGTATGTGTGGCTATTTGGAACCTTGTTTAGGCACTGTTCCCTAGTTAACTTAAAATCATTGTTTGAACCTCAACTAATGTCTCAATAATTTATTCTTTTTGAAGAACATGTATGCAGCCTACAGGGAAAGCCTTAACTAGGGCAAGTTATCAACAAGGTTCCCTAGGAAACTGCCAGTATTAAGGCTTGTTGCTGGTGTGAGTGTTTCATCACAGTCAGTTAAAAAACTGTCATTATCAAAACTTGGAGCCATGTCCAATAAGTCTGAGTTATCTCGGACTTCTTCCCAGTCAATAGCAATTTCCTCCATTGACTCAATACCAAGTTCAGCAATTTCATTCATGTCTCCAAACCGTTGACTCATGATGTTTACAATAGCAACTGCATCCTCAATACGCCACACTTCCACATAATTAAGAACATCTTGAACACTTTTCTAAAACTTGATCAATAAAAAAGTCACCAAGTTCAAGTAGCACATTTGGACAACTTACTAACTGTTCTAGTTTGGTCAACTGTTTGTCAATTTTACATTTCCTGAATTCTTTTAAGTCATTCTTTAAATACACTCCTCAGAGACAGGTCTTGATTTTACATGGGATAGACCATGAGGCTCTATCACTGAGGAAAGATCCACACTAAATGCATCTATGCAACTGTCTGAACCACAGGAACACTTGAATGCACAATTATCACAGCAAAAATGTTTAGGTACAACTCCATTAGGCTTCTCTCCAAAAGGTGCAAATACGTGTTCTGTCCTGCACTGGTCTGTTTTGCAGTAGTCCTTAACATCTTGTTCACAATGGCTCGAGAGTATTCCATTGTACAGTAAAATACAAACAGCAGGCAGGGCATCCCTCCCTGCTCTACCACTCTCTTGTACATAGCATTCCAGGTTTTTGAAGGACCCATGTGATATATTTTCCTGACTTGTTTGCAATTTACACCCATCCCAAAGGCAATTGTTGTGATTAAACATCGCACATAACCTTCATTATGTGAGAGGTTTTCTACAATGTGTTTTTTACAGTGGAGTGCCTGCATGATACATTTCAACAATTCGGTTTTTCGGGTTTCTGCTGTTCTTGTATAACTTGGCACCCAAAAACAAATTGAATGTTCTGAATATAATTGCACATTGCTTACGTGTTTGGCAATAAATCAATGTTCGTTCGGTCTTTTCACCACATTTCCTGAGTTCCCTGATTAATTCAGCAAATATCTGCTCAAATGGCTGACTTTTGTTGACATACAAAGTACCATACTTAAGGTTTGGACGGTCAGGACTTCTTTCAATGATGACAGTCTCTGGTTGCCTTTGTGGCAGTGGCAGTAACTACAAGCAAACTTGCATCCTGTGGGATTAGAGAGCCAAGATTGCCAAACCATTCATGAAATGGAACACTTCTCTCCCCAGGAAGGCCCCTATTTAAGACAAACATGTGCATAAGTAAAATTATAGGTATGATTGTCCACACACCAGTGTTGACATGCCGATCTTAAAAACGAAATGCAGCAGTCTAAATTTAACCTATTCATAGTGTAATACTTAGGTTTTTTCATCTGTATGTCGCGTATAATTTTTTATAAACTGCACTCGCAAAGGATATTAAAATGGATGCTTTAGTTGGTTAGCTACGATACTGACAATTAACGTTAAACAAAGGCATCCCACATAAGAGAATACCTGAGATGTTAAGTTTGGAAAAAGAACAAATTTATAACAAACATACCAGTGGCTAATACAATGCGCCTCATCGATAGCCACACCAACAAGATGTGTCTTGAAGGTGTTACAGCTGAATATGTCTCTCCAAGTGTCCTGAGCAAGGAAACTCTCAGGTGAGCCATAAACGCGCAAATATTCGCCATTCATAACACGTTCGACGATACCATCAGCCGAGTCTTCTGTTAGTGCAATAGCTTTTAAGCCAAGCCCGTTGAGGTAGTTTACTTGGTCCTGCATTAGAGCTTTTAAAGGTGACACGATGAAAATTGTGCATGCTTTCTTCCAAAGAGCAGAGGCGATCAACCGTATCAATTCAAATATTATCAACTTATGGTTACCGTTTGGTAGAGAAACGAAGATATCCTTGCCTTCAAAAAACAAATCGATGGCTTTTTGCTGCTCTTCATGAAATTTCTCTATTCCGAGAGTCGCACAAGAAAAATTTAAGGCCGCGATATAGCTCGTTGTTGTGCGAGGACACGGTTCTCCCGCCATTTTGCTTTTTAGCTCTGACGAGGCTTTAACAGACTTAAGCCAATCAGAGTTCGTGTAAGTATTGAGAAAATGGCTCGCCAATGAAAAAGCATTACATATTTTCGTGCTAAAGGTGACGTCACATAACACGATTTGCGTCAGGTTTTCGTAGAGGTTCTCTCCTCCTGTTTTTTTCTTCGGGGGGTAAGGTACAGCTACGCGTGGGCTAGTTGCTTCTCAACACATAAATGTTTTTGATGGATAAAAAGGGGGTGTCAGTATACAGTGGTTAGTAGTACTATATAAACAGTATGGTTCTGACAAATGTCTGATCAACATGATGTACTGTGAGATTCCAATAGTCATTCATTCTACTTACGGCCACTTATTGGACGAGGATTCCTTGTTGCCATTGTATGAGGTAGACAGGAGGATACCAGTATTCACTCTTGTTGTAGTTGAGTAGCTGGGTGTTGAAAGGATCAGAAAGGAGCTGTCAATGTGGCAACAGATGGTGATGAGAGAGTTGAAAGCGGATGAGAGGTGGCTGATGTAGATTGCGAAGAGGAAATGATTGACAAAGTATCATGTGGCGCAGAAGCCAGAGATGGTGTGAGAGCCATTTGGGAATCTGGTGGACCAGAGGAAGAGACACCTGAGTGGAAATGAAAATTTTCCAGTCAGACATGAAACAGTCTTTGTTATGTGTGTAATAATAATACTTTATTATTTATATAGCGCACTCTCCAATATTGCCCAAATGTGCTTTACATGCATCAGTTTAAAAGGTCTAAAACCTATTATACATACATCCGTTCAAAAAGTCTAAAACCTATTATACATATCTAATTAACACCTAAATATAAGAATATAAATAACATAAAAAATTAATGATATGCTAATTTAAAAAGATGTAGCTTGAGTTTTCGCTTAAAAATTGCAATACTAGGACTACACTTGATCTCCATAGGTAATTTGTTCCACATGCAAGGAGCGCTAACCGAAAAAGCTCTGGACCCATAAGATTTGGCAGTATATGATGGCTGGCAAAAAAGCAACTTGTCGGCAGATCTAAGATCTCTCCTTGGAACATATGGTACAAGCAATTGACTTAGGTATATTGGTGCTAGACCATTAACAATCTTGTACATAAACAGTAAAATCTTCAAATTGATGCGTTGTTCTACTGGAAGCCAATGCAATTCTATAAGTAAAGGCAAAATATGATCAGCCTTGCGTGACATGAATATAAGCCTCGCAACTGAATTAAGAGCATACTGTAAGCTCTGAATTAAGTAGTTAGTCAGGCCATATAATAAGGAATTACAGCTATCGATTCGAGATGTAACAAATGCATTAACACGGGTTCTGGTAGATTCAGTACTAAGATATCTGCGAACTTGAGAAATGTTCCTAATGTGAAAAATGGGTGACTTGCATATTTCACTTATATGCTTCTCAAAGTTCATTGTGCTATCGAACACAACCCTGATGTTCCGAGCAGATGGAGTTGGGGAAACTGGCGAGTGTCCAACAGTCACAAATTCCAATGGTGGCTATGGACAATATCTTGAGTGCAGAATCAGAAGCTCTGTCATATCATTATTCATCTTCAAGTTGTTATACAGCAGCCACCAATAGATATCATGCACATAGGCCTCAACTCGTTCACGGGACATTTCCACGTCTCCCAACGTAGAGGAGTTAAACGTCAGGTAAATCTGCATGTCGTCAGCATACATGTGATATAAGATACCATGACAACGCATTATATCACCCAAAGGGGCGGTATACAACAGATACAGGATCGGCCCAAGAACAGACCCATGTGGTACGCCACAGGTCAGTGGACAGCTGGAAGATTTTTTGTTCTTGATAATCACAAACTGCTTACGGCCACAAAGATATGACCTGAACCATTTATGTACAGTGCCTTCAATTCCATAGCAGTGAGACAGTCTTGAAAGGAGTATTCCATGGTCCACTGTGTCTAAGCATTACATTTCAGCTTTCCACTTTAAAAAAATGGACAATTTCTTTTGAATGGGTGAGAAAGCTGCAATTGCGCTAATATAGGGTAACTTTTTGATCTTGGTGCTAGAGTTATATTTGTGTGGGAAAATCTTGAAGTACATGAAGGTATCAGATAGCCCATTCAGTTTGAAATCGTCAATAATACAGTATTGTGCGAAAGTAATGAGAGCAAAATGTGGGAATCTCGTTCTTTGTCCCTGCAAACTTTTGATGAAATTTCACTGGAAAATTCGAGCGCCGTTTCGCGATGTTTCCGCCGTCATTTGGCTGAAACAAAGAGAGAAAATTCACCGCATTTTCGAGACTAGTGCGGAAATTCTCAACCAAAAGCGTAATTTCGCTTGTTGTACACGAAATTTCGTAGTGTGGTTTGCAAAGATCGAGCACATCGATGATTCGCCCATTTAGGTTTGTAAACAACTGCGGTCACTTCAGCGATTAATATTTTGGAGATAGTTAAGAAGTGTGTCAGTTTCACTTCTCTACAATATTTGCCCTTTGTAATGTGTTTTTATCCATCTTTCTCTGCTGCGTCACAACAGTGAAAATTGTTCCCAGGTCTATCACACCAGAAGTGTTTGTTGTCATGATGAAAGAAGTTAAATTTTAGATATATAGTTTTATCAAGGGAATTGATACACCTTCATTTATTATTATAAGTATCAAAAGCTTACTTACTTTTTAGCAGGCGCTGGCAAGTCACCCCAGTAAAAAACAACATCAATGGTCCCATAAAAGACTAAATACATTGCTTAAGAGCGAATCCATGCAAAAATCGACCATAATCGCCAATTCGTGGCAAGGCTCAAAAAATCAAAATCGCTCTTCTTTTGCATAGTGGTAGACCTAAGTAAGTATACAAACTCTATAGTCCAGGAGCTGAGACCAGAAAAAAAGGGTTTCGCTCTCCCATCACCACAGAAAAGGTCTGATAACGGATTTTGATAGAACAACACCTCCTGAATAACGCCAGGTAGTTCATAGGGTCGATTTGTGGTATAGGTTTTGAGTTAAGGGGGTGTTTTCTGACGTCACTGTAAATCTCACATGAAAGCGAGGTTAAGAAGCTGATGGGCATTTTCTGACGATTCTTTTACTAAAAGTGTCCCGGCATGACTCTAAAGTTTGTGTTAATGTTATCTGAGCATACAAGAAATATCGCTGTGGTGATAACTTGGGTCACCTGACCTACCACATGACACGTGTTGTATTACTGGTAGACAGTTCTCTTTACTTTTTTCTTGGTACGGCACACTTTACAGTGTTAAGGTCATTCAATTCAAATTCACCTGCAACTTAATGTATCTTTTGGGCAAGAAAAAACTTCATTTCTCCTTACTACGCTTCCTGCTTAGATTTTGGGTTCCGCGAGACACCACAGAAATCCCGGTCAATTGTACATTGGAATATAAGAAAACTGGTAAGAGTCATTCTGTAATCATTTAATCAGTCTCAGTGTCAGAATCGTCCTCAGATTCATCGCTTGCATCCAGGAATGCACCATGTGGATTTTTGCACAGGTCCATGTTTGCCATGCAAAAACAAGCTTCAGTACAAGACAGTCTGAGGTGGACACGAGAACAGTTGCTTTGACACCCCGACTTCTTACATTGGCAGGTGGTAAGTTCAAGGAGGCTGCTTGGTGCTGCAGCTTTCGTCGTATAGCAAGGCTGCAAGATACCGTTGATCTTTTCCCCGCCATTTCCTTCTGGGGAGGGTAGGTGTGGTCTTGCTACCTAAGCATTTCTCCAGATGAAGGCTTGGTAGCTGACTCTTCTTGCATGCTGGAGCACTCTGTCTGAAGTAGGAGGTAAGAGTTCACTCTTGTGTCGCTTCTGACAAAACATGACATATCTCAGTTCGTCTGCACTGCTGGTTTGCTTCTTCACTGCAGGGTATAAGTCGCAGATGAACGCTTCGCACGTTGCTCTGGATACCTCATCAAGAGCAGCCGACTGTCCAACCAATTCAAGTTTGTCCTGGTGCACTTCGTTGCGGCTTAATCTTTCCCACGCCTTCTTCTTTGATACTCTGGCTAATGCACTTGTTGTGTCACACGCCGTCAGTGCATGGAATGCTGGGAGGCACATGCACAATTTCT
>NC_090888.1:31908997-31926497 GCF_036669925.1 Montipora capricornis | reverse complement strand
TCTTCTTAGTTTTAGGTATGCAAGCGACTGTAAGTTATGCTTCTTTTGGGCGTCCACGTTTCATTATTTTTGGTGCCATTTTAATGTCACGAAATCCAGATGTTGGCGTACATTCTGAGGCTTCCTTTATTAGCCCATTTCTTCCATTCAAATGTTGGCCAGTCTTTCCGATAGGGTCATCACTTTCTTTCTTGCATTCTGCATCTTTGGTTTTATGTCTTGTCTTTCTCAGTTCCTCACTTTCACCATCAACTTGTTGTTCCTTTTAAGTTCCTTTTACTCCACGTGTCTGGCATTTTGTGTCGTTTATGCCTCTTTTTCTTTCATCCCTTTAGTTTCTTTTTGTGCACTATGTTGTTTTTTTTTCATTTACTTCTTGTTCTTGGCTTGCACCTGTCGTCCACTTTTCTTGTTCTCCTCCATCTGTCTTGAGTTTTTCTTCATTTCCTCCACTGTCATTCTTTATTTTCTTTCCCATACTCTTTACATGGGTTTCTCTTCTTTGTCTTTCTCTGCTTATCTCCTGAGCCAGTTTCTTTCTTTCCGTTTCTTGATACGTCTCTGCTTTTTTTTCTTGTCCTTTCCTATCACTTGCATTTTTCTTTTTCTGTTCCTTTCGTTCCGTCTCCTCTTACTTTCTCTTTCGTTTAATTGTTCTTCCACTTTCCTTGTCTTGAGGATCCTGCTTTCCAGCTGAAGAGTGACTATCCCTCTGTACAGATATTGTTGCCTCTCTGCCTAAACTCCAGTACTTCGCTACATCTTCCAACTGGGGTGGGCATGTCGTAAAAGTACACATACGGCCTTCACTTGCCAAGGACGCAAGGGACTGTGGAATTCTCAGGGCTTTCCTAAATTTCTGTGCTTCAGAAAGAACTGTTTATTTGTTTTCTGTCAGTGTGACAGTTGTGTGAGACTGGTCCAATTGTGTGCTATCGTCACAACTAAATCTTGTCTCTGCCACTTCTCCATAATAGGCCATGGTCCATCTTTGGTTTACCAGGGTGGGTTCAAACAAGGGAAGATTCATGATGCCTCGCTCTTTGAGTATGTGTCTGCAGGGCAGTCCCATTCGTTTCACAGAAGAGCATGAAGACGAAGTTGCAGTTATGAGGTCGCTGGATGACTTTATTTCTTGTGACATTCTCTGTCTTGATAGCATTTGAAAGGTCCATTTGAGTATGGACAGACTGGAAGGCATATGGAGTTAAATGCTGTGCATATTGTTGAACGCTTGCAAAACAGTGTTGGTTCTCGACCGGTTTGTGTGCCAACGCCATCAAGTAATGGTGATTACGTTCATTTTGTAAAGTTCTGAGGACGGAGAAAAATTCGTGAAAAAATTGCAACAGACTTGCATACTTTGAACAGACGCTTTTGATTTTACTGAAAATGGATTCGAGACGGTTGTTGGTGTTTTCTCCGACACTTGGCCCTTCTTCTTCAAAGCATGCCACCCATTGATGTTTTATTGGCAAGCAGTTGAGCTCTAGGTACTCGATGACACTGTTAAGTTTCGTGGCTTTAATTTTAGCCCAGTGTGTGCCAAATTCCTTGTTGGATTTTGCATACGCCAGTTTGGACACAAGTTCCAGACATCGCAACCTTTCGGCAGATGTGATACCTAACTGATGGTAGGTTGTGATACAGAAACAATTTTTAAATGCATCCCTTTCAGTAAAGTCCTTGTCCATCCGACATTATCACCTTAGTATCCGTCCAGCACGGATTAAAACGCTTAAAGATGGTGACAGCAGATTCGATTACTGACTGTGTCTCTTCAGCTAGAATAAACAGTCCTGCTATTTCACTTGACCGGTCTCCGTCAATGGCCTGAAGCAGATACAGAGGCATTCTTAGATGTAACAGCTTATAGGTGGCATCTACCATTATCATTTCCGTGAACGTATTGTACATGCTGTGCATGTCTTCGTCTTTGTAGATGAGGCCCTTGAAGTTGTTGTCCTCATCGACTATAATTTCAGTAATGGATCCTTGTTGCTTTCTCAAGAGGTTAGTAATCATTTCGAGTGTTCTTTGTTGAATGTTCGAAATATCTTTCAACGGTTTTTTTTTACCAGAATTCTGTTCAAGTTTATGTTGAAGCAGTTTTTTATTCGCCTTGAAGTTAAGGACATCCTTTATGTCCTTTCTTACTTCTTCCAAAACCCCCTCTCTGCCTGGGTAGGTGAGCATACAGCTGTTTTGTCAAGGCGTGGTTGTGCGCCTCATTGACTCTCATGACTTCCAGAGCTTGACCATCGCATGACAATGACAGGTATACTTCAAAGGGGCAGCCTTGGCGAAACGATTTTGTTTTTCTTGTGCGCTCTTTTGAGGCATTTGGTCACCTTCCAAACTTGCAGTATAAGAGCAATGAGTAGTAGTTGAGGGAAGCCTTTTTTTCTATGCTAATTCAAGAAGCTTAGTTAACAAGACGGCCCTGTTGGAATTGGAAATCGCTACTTATCAATATTATGATTTTCACGGAAACCCATTTAGACGGCACAATAACAGACAGCGAATTGTTTCCTTCAAATTACACGGTTTTCAGAAGAGACGGTCCTTACAATGGCCGTAAAGGTGGCGGTGTGTTAATAGCTACGCGGGATACAGTTAAAGCCTTCCAAAGAGAAGATCTTCTATGTGATTCCGAACTACTCTTTGTCGACATTCTGGTTTCAGGAAACAGGAAAGTTAACTTAAAGGTATTCTACAGGCCACCCAAAAGCAACATTAATTCTTTGCTGGATCTGCAAACAGCTCTTGATAGCGTTCTTTTGACACCAAACGCCGACCTGCTACTCTTAGGAGACTTCAATATGCCCGAAATAAACTGGGAAACTAACTGCGCCTCGAGGAGCTCAGACCACACCACGCTGCTATGCGAAATTATTCACGACAATTTCCTTACCCGACTTGAGAAGAGAACATCTTAGACTTAGCTTTTGTTTCTTCGCCTTACCTAGTACACGACCTAACCGTTGGTCAACCATTTTCCGACCATAACTTGATAAATCGGATCATTTTAGTTTTATGTGCAACCGAGGTCGATTTCCCTTAATCAAGCTCGCAAATAAAAGGGAACACGATGTCCAAAACAGAGCTCCGATTTAGTTGTGTACGCAGACGCAAGGACCACGAATTTGAATGCGAGCTCGCACTGTAAGTCGAGCTCGATCGAGTCTGAGCACGATGGCCACAGTGGATGTCGCATCTTTCGAGTTCCAGTTTAAACCCTCGGATCGTTATCGTTATTTTTCGAGCTTGACTCATCGCCCACAATGCTGCGACACATCCGGGATTTTTCCCCGCTTTGCAGCGCTAATTTCAAAAGCTAATTGGGGAATTGTACAGAAAACAATAAAGAAAGTGGGCCGAAAGCCGGGAGAACCGCTTGAAAATTCTTCTATTACGGGATAACTATTCAGTTTGCAATCAAGTATTCATATGGCTTTTGTTTTAAAGAAGTTAATAAAAAAAATTTGACTCTTCTTACGTTGGTGGTTCAGTTAGAAGTATTATTTTTTTCGGCCTCAAAAGTAGCTATTTCGGCACTTTGTTTGTATGGCTTGGACAATTTCAGAGAGAAAATTTCGAAAAATAAGGGGTGAGGAAATGAGTATTCATATGGCTTTTTTTACTTGATACTCTAAGATGGTCCTGCCGAATTTTCGCGGGATTCCGATCAGTAGAAGTAGTATTTTTTTAGCCTTTCCTTCAACCAAACCCCGAACCTCAGAGATAATATTCAAATTTGCCCCTACAAATTTCCCACGGGGATTGAGTTGGCTAATTTTAAATTTCCCGCGAGTGTTGTAATTAATTCATAGTCCCGCCCTCAAAAACAATGTTGCACTCGTCACATTAAAGAGCTACTGAAAGGTAATGCGACCCAGCAAGGTGTGACTTTTTTAAAATGAACTTTATGTATTTCCACGATCGTCGCCGTTTACAGTTTGCTGCTTTTAGCGCACGCTTCAGTTACATTATGAACACATTATGTCAGAAAACGGATCCAATTTTGAATATTCGTTGTTGCAAAGGAAAACTTGTTCCCACTGGGATTACTATTTTGGGTCAGTCACGGATCGATTGACCAGTACTTCATTGATCTTTTGTAATCACAAACAGAGTTGTCTTCTGGTTTTCTCTTTTTTAGTCTTTACACTTTCTTAATAAAAAGTCGAAATAAAAATTTGTTAATATCCTTACGCATAAACTAAACAAAGTGAGTACTGTAAAGAGTGTAAGCATGAAAAGCAAAACCGAACAATCGATCGAAACCAAGCGGATACTCCCAGGGGGGCTTCAGCTCGCTGTAAAGCATGAGTCAGTGCTTACTTCGTGCTCTTACCGCCTTGTAAAAATAAAAGATTTGTTAACTGCTTTGTAAAACTGAAATCGGTTAGTGTTAGAACGCAAGCCACTCGGTTGTCAGCACCGCTTTAAAACTGTGTTTTCTAAGTTTTGAAGAGTTATTAGAGCTTGCGATGATGTCGAGAGCATGCTTATTCGGTGCAAAAACACGGCTGTAAATTAAGATGGCATTGTTAAATTTTTGATATGACTGCGCGCATCTATAATTTTGATTGACACCGACTTGAGATCAACTTCACACATCTAAAATTTTGATTGACACCGTCTCATTTCCGGCGGAGCAACAGGCTAGAAACTGTTAACCAATCACAGTCAATCAGTTCTCAACTTGCTAATCTCTGATGCCCGGTTTTGAGAATTTCAGCACTGCAAGTACATGTCGCCAAAGACAATAGCATTGTTGGCGATGTTCTTATCGCCCTCAACAAATCGAGAGCGATTTCAATGGAACTTGGATTTCATTCCGTTGAAAATCGAGGTTGATTTCATTTTTTCTTTTCTTTTCCACTTATCGCGTGATCGCATCTTTCAACAGTGGATTGCATGTACAATAAAAGTACCTTTATCCCTAAGAAATGATAGGAAAACTATCTAGTCCTGCATAACTTCCCTGCTCCGTTATTCTTAGCAAACGGTGACTTTTTTTTTTCCTCTCTTTAAATGCTAATAAATATAACTTGGAAATAAAGTGGTTTATTATAAAACTGAGTAGTAGTTATTTTTGCATTACTTGTCCAAAACCTTTTCCCCTGATGATGATGGTTCAGCAGCCTTTCAAATTCCTTTCTCTTTGGCTGCCTTTCTGAGCGTTATTCCAGCTTCTGCACGATTTTTTAGACCTCATATCACAACTTGAAGCTTTGGGTAAAAGTGTAGTGGCCGCCGCAGACTAGACATAGCCTTGGGCTTGTCGCCGTTAAAATCTATTACCCAGTTATTGAATTGAAAACGAAGAGAGAAACCAAACTATTGACACGGTGCGAAAGAAGTGACAGACAACCCACAGCTTGGTGCAATTGCGTGAAATTGAGGTGAAGATGCAGTTTCGCTTCATGCGCGCCTTCGCATTATATACCTAGAAACTTCTCACCGTAATCGCTTATGGACGGTGCCTACTATTGTTATTTCGCATACGGTCTGCCCATCTCGAGATACTCGTATTTCTTATGGCTGGTGTATATCAATACAGGGATATCTTGGTGCTGTTCAACCACGCATTTTTCTGAGATAATTAAGCTTCACTTGAGAAAGAATGCCATACATTGCTTTGTATTTTAAAGGTTTTTACGCATATTATTCATCAATTATCTTTAAAAAATGAGTGGTTACCCCCAATTCAGTAACAATTGTTAAGATCGATATTTCCTGCATAATCATAAACCGGGGCAAAAATACCTTTGAATAGGTGCTTATAAATACAGGGATATCTTTGTGCGGCTCAAAAATATACGGAGACAGGAGAATTTACCTAGTGATCTTGGTATCCAAAAAGAAAATTGAGGGTAACCACGCATTTTTCGGAGATAAATAAGCTTCAATTGAGAAAGAATGCCATACATTGCTTTGTATTTTAAAGGTTTTTTGCGCATATTATTCATCAATTATCTTTGAAAAATGAGTGGTTACCCCCAATTCAGTAACAACTGTTAAGATCCATATTTCCTGCATAATCATAAACCGGGGCAAAAATACCTTTGAATAGGCCATTTCCGAGTTGCCGTTTGTCTCGGTTTCGAAGTGAGTCTTGGTGCTCAACTATTGTAAGGGAATTTAGTTTGATTTGCATGAGAATGCAAAACTCATTTCCCCATTTGAATGGTTGTGCACCAGGACTCGCTATGAAAGTGAGGCATGCAGCAACTCGGAAATAGGCTATTAGTAGGCACCGTCCTCATGGCTTGTAATTAGTCATAAGTGGCCAAATTTTCGTCAGCAAAATAATTAAATTTCTCAGACAATGATGGTTCATAAACAAAGTTGTGAATTTCAAGGACCTCAAACGAATTCAAGGAGTTTTCAAGACGGGTACTAAAATTTAAGACCTTTTCAAGATTGTGCAAACCATGCAGCAAGGGGCCCTCCCTGTTCCCTTATTTTTATTTTTCCCCTTTTAGTCCTCTCGTAAAAGGCTCGGGGAAGGGGACGACAGGAGAAAGAGCAGGAATCAACCACCTTTTGTTTTTCGGGTTACTCTTTCAAATATAATTATTAAAATGGGCTAATTCTGCCCGTCCCATTTTGTCTTTGTTTACAGTTGAATGCGACATCTTATTCAGGACCATTGCTGTAATCTCAAACCAAAGAAAACCAACCTACAAACAAATGGAAAGAGTCGAGAGGCAGAAACGAGTAAAGACTTAGTGTTAATTGGCAATAACCATGATCGTGATGATAAACGATTCCGAGGGTGCATGGGTTCTAATATGTCAACATCTTTTAGCTAGTTTTTCCTTGCCAATTTAGATCAAAAACCACAAGTCATTTGTAACCAATTTATATTAGTCTTCACAAGAAATCACTATAAATCCAGTGACATTAGCCCCTCTGAAAAGCTGCTGGCTGGCACGACCTTTACCAAAGCCATCTGTGTCTATTTTGCTTTCCTTTTTTGATTTGTAGCGAGGTTGTTATGTTGAAAGAGAAGACACGTTTTCCTTTGTTGGTGGACTAAAAAGTTTATTAATTTTAAATTCTTCACAGACAAATCAAAGTTGTTGCTTCGTAAATAATTAATTGTATATTCCTTGACTTGGATTGTACGATCATTTCTTAAATTCATAAGTTTTCTATTTGTTAACTCATTCGGTCATTCTTTTCTCCCAACCAATTATTGTTTTAATTCACCATCCACTCCAAACTTTCCTCATTCATCCATTTGTACTTTCGTCCATTGATTTATTGAGGGTCGCAATGGAGGTAACCGTTAGTCATGAAACGTCAAGAAAAGGTTTCCATCAGGCGTTAAAATGACAAAATAATAACCGTTAGCCGTGAAAAAAAAAATCAAACGCATTTAGCGTGTCTTTTTTTTTTTTCAGTTTTGAAAAGTGGAATAGGGAGTATTTCGAATTATTTAGAGACTCCAGAACACTCGACACCGTTTTACCAATTTTGACATTCTGTCCCGCCCTTAAGCAAGAGAAAACAAGTCCCAAATAATCCGAAGTAAGAGAACGGATCCCCATGCCCCATCACAGTTTTTAAAATCCATTTTTAGTTCCTCAAAGTTCTTTAAGTTCTCGTACCCAATGCTGTGCTTATTACAAATTTCATTATGTCATTACATCTGGCCTATTCGGTGCCTCTCTCAAATAAAATTTAAAAAAAAAATTAACCCTTCCATGGGGCTCCATTCTCTTAATTCGTCCTCTCTTGCCCCCAGTTGGCAGTTTTGACAAAAATGTAAGTCGCATTCTGATGATCAATGATGTATTATTCTATTCGACTTATGTGTACTAAAGAGAACCACAAAAAGCCAAAACATTTGTTGTTCATTATCAATAAGGGAGGTTTCTTGTTTTTCATGCAAGTTAAGCGTTACGAAAAAAAAAGACTGTTGGCAATGAAAAGCCAATTTTTTTATCCGGTGGCTGTGAAAGCTATCCCCCCATTGCGATCCTCTCACACAATAACTCATACATTTGCATTCTTTGTTGCTTTATTCCTTTTAACATGTTATTGTTCCACCCTGGTTTTTTTTTCTGGTGGTGCGTCTACTTCGCCCTGTCTGTCATGCCCTTTCTTCTTTTTATTTTTCTTATTCCTTTTCTTCTTTTTCTTCCTTTTATTCTCCTTTCCAACACCTGCTTGAAAATATGAACACAACACTAAGTTAAGCAGTTATTACCCTTCTGTGGGATTTTCTTGGCTCATGAAACTGGATTGCGATTAATTATGCTAAAGGAAAGTTACCTTCATCAACTTTGTCCTCTAATGTTTTTTCAAGGTTTTCACTCTCAACCTCAGGTACTGGTCCTAATGTCACCTAAAACCATAAAATCACAGTGGAAGTATGACAATAGCAAAAACACAACACGGTGTTTTTCCTTTTGTTATACTTCCACTAGTTAAATAGCATGCAAAAGTGTTCATTTAAGATTCTTAGTCAAGCCAATCCAAAATAATATAGTCCGGCCAGCCCAAACCATTCCAGTCCACCCTGTCCTAACCAATCCAGTCCGCCCAGTCCGAAAATAATCCAATCCGGCCAGTTCAAATTATTCAGTCCGGCCAGTCCGAACCAATCCAATCCAGCCACTCCACCCACTCTGAAAAAATCCAGTCCGGGCAGTCCGAACCAATCCAATCCGGCCAGTCCAAATTATTCAGTCCAGCCAGTCCGAACCAATCCAGTCCAGCCAGTCCGAACCAGTCCAGTCCGCCCAGTTTGAACCAATCCAGTCCGGGCAGTCCGAACCAATCCAATCCGGCCAGTCCAAATTATTCAGTCCAGCCAGTCTGAACCAATCCAGTCCGCCCAGTCTGAAACAATCCACTCCGGGCAGTCCGAACCAATCCAATCCAGCCAGTCCAAATTATTCAGTCCAGCCAGTCCGAACCAATCCAGTCCGCCCAGTCTGAAACAATCCACTCCGGGCAGTCCGAACCAATCCAATCCGGCTAATCCAAATTATTCAGTCCAGCCAGTCCGAACCAATCCAGTCTGCCCAGTCCGAACCAACGCAGTCCGCCCAGTCCAAACCAATCCAATCCGGCCAGTCCAAATTATTCAGTCCGGCCGGTCCGAAGCAATCCAGTTCGTTAAGTCTGAACCAATCTACCTTGTCATAGGAAATTAACAATGCGTGTTGATTTAATGTAATGTTAATTTTTATCGCGTTTTCGACATGCATTGTTAATTTCCTATAATAAACCTAACTTTTGAAAAATCTGTGTTAATTAATGTCCATGTAAATTTAATGCACGCTGTTTTACAACGTTATTTTAAATCAACCTTTATATTATTACAAAACCTTATTAGTTCCTCACTAGATCCCTTTGAGCAATCCTAAAAGCTAAAAACTGTAATTGCTTCTTTTTCTCCATGATACATATGCATGTTGAAATTTTGTAAGTGCAGCAAATTCGTCTTACTGCAACAAACTGAGGCTTTGAAAGATCTTTTGCATTGATAGGGTCTAGTTAGGCTTCAAAACAAAATTTCTCGGCTTTAAAAAAACTTAGAAACATCTGTGGACTGGTCTTGGTAGGTTTTATTCACAAAAGCAAAAACGCAGTTTGGCGTCCAGAAATGTAAAGTGCGAGTTCGCAGAGTTATGAAAATCGCAGTAAGTAAAGCAAGATGCTCATCAAAAAATTCGTGCTAATTTAATGCTTGTAAACCTAACTTTTGAAAAATCTGTGTTAATTTAGTGTAATGTTAATTTTCATCGCGTTGTTGACGTGCATTGTTTATTTCCTATAATAAGGTAGCCCGGCCAGTCCAAATTATTCAGTCCGGCCAGTCCAAATTATTCTGTCTGGCCGGTCCGAACCAATCCAATCCGAAAAGTCCAAATTATTCAGTCTGCCCAGTCTGAACCAATCTAGTCCGGGCAGTCCGAACCAATCCAATCCGGCCAGTCCAAATTATTCAGTCCAGCCAGTCCGAACCAATCCAGTCCGCCCAGACTGAAACAATCCAGTTCGTTAAGTCTGAACCAATCTACGTTGTCATAGGAAATTAACAATGCGTGTTAATTTAATGTAATGTTAATTTTCATCGCGTTGTCGACGTGCATTGTTAATTTCCTATAATAAACCTAACTTTTGAAAAATCTGTGTTAATTAATGTCCATGTAAATTTAATGCACGCTGTTTTACAACATTGGTATTTTAAATCAACCTTTATATCATTACAAAACCTTATTAGTTCCTCACTAGATCCCTTTGAGCAATCCTAAAAGCTAAAAACTGTAATTGTTTCTTTTTCTCCATGATACATATACATGTTGAAATTTTGTAAGTGAAGCAAATTCGTCTCACTGCAACAAACTGAGGCTTTGAAAGATCTTTTGCATTGATAGGGTCTAGTTAGGCTTCAAAACAAAATTTTTCGGCTTTAAAAAAACTTAGAAACATCTGTGGACTGGTCTTGGTAGGTTTTATTCACAAAAGCAAAAACGCAGTTTGGCGTCCAGAAATGTAAAGTGCGAGTTCGCAGAGTTATGAAAATCGCAGTAAATGAAGCAAGATGCTTATCAAAAAATTCGCGCTAATTTAATGCTTGTAAACCTAACTTTTGAAAAATCTGTGTTAATTTAGTGTAATGTTAATTTTCATCGCGTTGTCGACGTGCATTGTTAATTTCCTATAATAAGGTAGCCCAGCCAGTCTGAACCAATCCAATCTGGCCAGTCCAAATTATTCAGTCCGGCCAGTCCGAACCAATCCAATCCATCCAGTTCGCCCAGTCCAAACCAATCCAGTCCGGTCAGTCGAAATTATTCTGTCCGGCCGGTCCGAACCAATCCAATCCAGCCAGTCCAAATTATTCTATCTGGCCGGTCCAAACCAATCCAATCCAAATTTTTCATTCCGACCAGTCTGAACCAATCCAATCCGGCAAGTCCAAATTATTCAGTCCGCCCAGACTGAAACAATGCAGTCCAGCCGGTTCGAACCAATGCAGTCCGCCCAGTCTGAACCAATCCAATCTGGCCAGTCCAAATTATTCAGTCCAGCCGGTCCGAACCAATCCAATCCGACCACTCCGAACCAATCCAGTTCGTTAAGTCTAAACCAATCTACCTTGTTATAGGAAATTAAAAATGCGATTTCATAAAATTTGTGTTAATTTAATGTAACTTACTGGTAATTAACGTACATGTAAATTTAATGCACGCTATTTTACAACATTGTTATTTCAAATCAACCTTTATATCATTACAAAATCTTATTAGTTTTTCACTAGATCACTTTAAGCAATCCTTAAAGCTAACAACTGTAAGTGCTTCTCTTTCTCCATGATACATATGCATGTTGAGATTTTGTAAGTGCAGCAAATTCGTCTTACTGCGACAAACTGAGGCTTTAAAAGATCTTTTGCATTGATAGGGTTATGAAATTATGAAAATTGCAGTAAATAAGGCAAGATGCTTATCGAAAAAATTAATGCATGTAAACCTAACTTTTGAAAAATCCGTTTTAATTTAGTGTAACGTAAATTTTCATCGCGTTGTCGACGTGCATTGTTAATTTGGAACCTATAATAAGGTAGCGCAGCCAGTCTGAACCAATCCAATCTGGTCAGTCCAAATTATTCACTCCGGCCAGTCTGAACCAATCCAAAACAATCCAGTCCGGGTAGTCCGAACCAATGCAGTGCGACTGATCTGAAATAATCCAGTCTGGCAAATCCAAAATAATCAAGTCCAATGGCGATTTTTGGGCAAGTAGATACTTTGCTATGCATACCTCTGAATCCTCAACATCATCCCCGTTGACAGAGTTAGTATCCTAGAAGAAAGTAAGTTAATTACTGAATGAAATAGAATATGAAGTATTTATTCTTAGGAACTGTCATGCAAGAAATATTATAAAATAATTTGAAAAAAAACCTCCTATTGACATTTGCATTTCAGCACCTTTTTTGTCAACATTACTAGAATGCTTCACAAGAGGGAAAATAACTTTTTTTACTAATAGCAATATTCACTGTTTATAAACAATTCTTTTGACATGTAAATTTTGCCAACCACAGAACAAAAGCATGCTTTGTTTCAACAGACAATAAACCGCTGGTTCGCACATTAATGATACCTGGTTATGTAATGGTGAGTATAGCTGTTGTAGTATTCTAGACAAGGCACACTCCTACCAAGTGATATAACATTATTGTTCTCATGAAAGCACTGATTTTTGGCACTAATAAAATTATCAAGTACAAAATTCCATAGCAAATTTAACTTACTTCGACTTCACTATTCTCAGTACTTACGAGGGACTCCTTCATTGCCTGAAGACCAAAATAAGAATTAATCACACGAGTCAATCAACTTATTGACTTGTGTATTCAGGTAAGGTGCATACAATGATACAAGTGCTGGTATTTTTATCAAGTGAGAAAATTTAAAGTAATATTCTCAACTAGGTAAAAAGTAAAAGTAAAATGGGTACTGAAGACTTAAATACTGTTTACCAGCATTAATTGTAGACAGCTGGCAGTCTGCAGTCCTCAGTTGTCTACCATCTAGCTCTCTGTAATTAATAATGTGTTTGTTTAACCCATTCACCCAAAAAGCAGCCCCACTGACAGAGTGAAATCTACAAGCATCATTCTCAGGAGGGAAAGTGTTAAAGGGGATGTTAGAGTTTTTGAGGGGACCTTGACGTTGTTAATAGACCATTTTATAGTTGTGTGCTTAGTTATCTGGCCTTTGAATGAAAGTGAGGCTGGAGTTGACCTTGCTTTGATAGAAACCTCACAGCTTTTCTTATGCAAATTCCTAATTAACATGGGAACAACATCAACAAAAGAAAAGCAGTCAGGTTTCTATCAAAGTAAGGTCAACTCCAGCCACACTTTCATTCAAAGGCCAGATAACTAAGGACACAACTGTAAAATGGCACTGCCTTACCACCATCAGACATTTCTTCATGATCAATTCCTGTCCCATCTAATGCATTTGCATCTAAAAATAATAGTAATCCTAAGTCACTGTATCTAATATAGTACAATTATCTATAATGGTCACTTTACAGAGACTTCATTACCACTGAGATCTTTCCAAATTAGGGGGACCTAAAATACAAGTCATATTCCACAAGTCAAGACTAAGAGTCTCTGCTCCAGTGGTCAACAACTAAGCCAAACGTTTCCCTTAGACTTGAACAATTTTGTGGAGAGTTATTAGGGCTAGGAGGCACTTTCAGTGTTGTTTATTTATCTGCAGCACAGTGACATGTACCCTGACCTCTGGAATGTGACCTGTGCTTTCGACCCATCATTTCAAATTTCTTTTCTGCATTAACCTAAAGCAATTTAAAAGCATGTAATTGGGGAGGGAATTGTGGCCAATACTGTAAACAATAAAAATATCGCATACATCATTGCGTATACAATGGCATGTAATTACCTTAGCAAAGAAAGCAAACTGAGAGAATTATAGCTTTTTTTTTAAAGTGGCCAGATTCAAATAAAATTAAAGTGATCAAAATTTAATTGTATGTGAAATATTACCATCTTCATAGCTAACACCTGCCCTCTGTGCCATGGCCGTCAACAGCCTCCGTGTTGTAGCTATAAAAACAATTATTACTGAGTTAAACCAATAAACTGATAGGTGAACATATCAAAGCCTTTGGAAATGACTAACCTCCACTTTGAGGTGTGTGGGTTAAATCCACCGTTGGAGTTGCCTGGGTGGATGCAGAAGCTGATGTACATGTACTTGTACATGTAGCTGTTAATTGACGTAAGGAAGAAATGTTAGGATGAGGATGGCTACCTGAAATGCATTTAACGTAATATGTTGCATACCAGCCAGGAGAGTACTTTTTTTTTTTCATTTGTTTGAATGGTGCAGAGTGATAAAACTGATATTTCTCTCAAATATTTCTGCAATTTTTCAATCAATTATGTTACACAAATGTGTGGATAATGAAAAGGTATGATAAAATTCAAGGAAAGTATGATTAAAATTAAATAAACAGCTGTTTAATTAATACCTCACTACTCTATAGGGGACCAAAGCCATACAACCTACACTTGAGTACAGGTGTGTATTAGTATATAGAAGCTTCCCTAAAAAGTATGGCTTCCCTAAAGTGGATGAAAAATATACATGAGAATTTCTCTGGCAACCTGTATCATAATTCTTTAGTGAGTCAAGTTACTCTATGAGTCTTTACAATACTGTACAAGAGACCAAACCAGTACATCCTACATTTGAGTATACAATTTCAGTAGGTATTAACTATTAGGCTAGGAAGTAAGAGTCTGAAGGATCCATCTGCTTTGTGTTCAAAATGAAAAAAGCATGCATATTAGCATTGTGTCAGTGAGACTCACTCAGGTCCTCCCTGATCAACCCATGAAGACTGCCTTCTTTTTGTTGATGCAATATGTTGATGCAAAGTGAATCAGACATGATCAGACATGGATCACACGGAATAAGGTAAAAGTAACTGGGAACTATTACACGCCCTTTTTCTGTACACGTATTTATAGGGATGTCTCATACAATTCCTACTTGCCAGATGTACACAAGCAAATAAAACTTGTCACACAAAAATAAGCACATAAATAGTGCTCCTGTAAACAGGGCTTAGAATGCAGTTTTGAGCCCTGTCTACACAACCAATTTCTACGTGAAATTTAATGGGTCAGCAATGCCTTTGAACAGCATATATATGTAGAAACAAGGCGAGGTTGCATGAGGTCATTGTCCAAAGGCAGGAATTTGCGACATCGTCTACATGCGCAATGCATGAATTGCCAGAAATCAGATTCCTATTTATACACAAAGGGTTCTGGGATCGCCAGGGGGTAAGTCGCGGAAAGAAAATGTACGGCGGAAACTTACTTCGACGTCCAAAACATGCTTTTGGAGAGAGATCAACGCTTTTTCGACACAGAATTATCACAAATCGATTAGGGCAATGTTGATACATGGCATCAACAAGCAAGGAAGCGAATCAGCAAATTTTATCTCATATTTCATTCATTCCACTTCATTCCAGCTTATTATTACATATCAGACCTAAGTACAATTTTCAGTGGTGAATAAAAGACTTACGCGTTATATTCACTGCGATGAATATAACATTTTGGAGGTGTGGCTGCTAAGCCAATCAAACACTTTTCGTGCCTTCTTATCTTGTTTTAGCTCGTTGTTTGGCACTTTCTTGATATTCACCACTGAAATTTTCACCGAAACAATTATTCGCCTCAGTCTCAGTGAATATTGGGGAATATTTACCTCGACTACGTCTCGGTATATTCACCAATATTAACTTCACCTTCGGCGAATGATTGTTAACTAGTACATGAGAGCAGCTAAAGGCAGGGGCTTACATGGTATAAATTATGGTCAACGGACAGAATTTACCGGCAACTCATTCATTTTGTTTGTGATAACTTTAGAGAACTAACTTTTTACTTGTCACTTAAAAGCTAAGCTTTTCAGCAACCACATTTGCCGTGCATAAAAATTGGCCTGATTTCAGCGTGCAAACGAGCAAATAAAAAGTGTCACGCAAAAAATGGCACAGAAATTGCTCGTGTTGACGGGCCTTTACATTTCTTTCACCTTTATTTAAACTACTCACAAAACAAAAAAAATTAAGTCGTCCTCAACGGACTCTCAGCCTGAATATGTTCGAATTCTTAGTATGTTCTTAAAATTTCGGTTAATCTCAGACTGAAGGTTCTCATAAAAAGGCTCGGAGACACTACGTTCTAGAAATGCCCGCCCACTCATTTGCATATGAATATCGAGTGGAGCATTTTTATATGCATCATTCTAAACAGACTTGATTAAGACCTATGTACAGTTAGGCTTACCTCTTCAAATTAACTCCCATTAGAGAAGGGAAGCTGGCAAGCAGCAATCTTCCCATGGCGGCATCGGAGTGGTTTCTCGTAAATGTGACATCCACACTCCTCCCATTTGCCTTCAAAGACACCATCATTTTGCCCGATGGCGCTTTCGTCAACGGCCAATACGAAAAGACAAATGTCGTCGTAAAGGCTCGTTTGCTATATTTGACACAAGTTTGTTCTTCTGTTGGTGAGTCCATGATCGCAATATGAAAGGTCGTCAAAGGTGTGCCTGGCGTGGTGAAGGGACGCAAACACGACACCACAAAATGCGTCATGCTGTGACAACGTAATCCAGGAATTTAATTTTGTTTCGACAAAAAGGCCGGGTTGTTCCACTTTTAAAAATTTTCGTGGAAATAAAAGCTGTAAATTTTTTCCAGTTTTTTAATTCGGCATCAGAAAAAAATTTAATAGGCGAATGACCATTCTTTACCCCTACAAAATAACGGCAATTAGAAAACGCTACCTTTTCCCAGGGGGTTATATCACAAGGGTTAGCCTGGCAAAATTTACTATCCTTTTGGAATATTTCAGCAGAAACGTTTGTTGATAACGCTTCATCTTTTGAACGCCGATGTAAAGAATGAAATTAAATCAAATTTTACGTATTTAAAACGGTTTTCGCTTCCGGACAGGATCAAAATTACTTAATCTGTGATTTATGCTAGTTATCGAACTACAAACAATAAGCCAATTAGACAGGGAGTCAGAGATTACAAATATTATCCATCAGCCTTCCTGTGCCAGGCTAATTTCTTGTCTTGTTGCATAGAAAGCGTGTTTTTCCTCTTCTGTACTGTTTTAGCGATAAGGTTTACCATGTCTCATTTCAAGTTTATTGGAACAACAGACAAAAGTCTAGACTGCAGCATCTGGTAAGGGGATTTAATTTCAGCATGTTATTTCAAGATACACCTTCCCATGATGTACGATTCTGTTTTATAATTGAAAATATCAATATGCTTAATTTGCAGTTATTTGACAATGCTGAGACCAGTTACGCTATCCTGTGGGCATTCGAGTTGCCAGGAATGCTTGATGAAGTTGATGGTCTCAGCACCACATCCGTCGTGTCCTCTGTGCAGAAGGGAGATCGCGAGGGATTCAGTGCTTAATGTAAATGTAGCGCTGAATTCCCTCACTCGTAATCTGTTGGTGGCTTGCGCAAATGATGAGTGTGAATGGATGGACACTTATGAAAAGGCGGAAGACCACGCAAAACAATGCCCTAAGCAAAAAGTTGCGTGCTCAAACGATGGTTGTCAGCATACTCTAACCAGGGAAGAGATGACCACGCACATCTTGTCCTGCAAGAAGCAGCTGATTCCCTGCTCAGATTGTGGAATATTCACGACGAGAGAAAAGCTAACGCACAAACACCTCGCTGAGCTGTGCTCCTATACGACTATTTCTTGTCCTCTTGGATGTGGGGAGATAATGCCAAGGTAAGTCATGTTTTTTGTCTGGTGCAGCAATATTTCACGTTATTTTAAGGTGTTTCGGGGAAATCTTTAGTTAATCATAAGTTTAACCTCGAAAACGGTGATGTGGAATCCTTTACTGATAAAATGATCG
>NC_090888.1:31893997-31896497 GCF_036669925.1 Montipora capricornis | reverse complement strand
AAGAAAAATGATATGAGGAAAGAATTCTTTTAGCTTTTAGAATTTCAAATCTTTTACTCCGAAATACAAACCTGGGTAGCACTCATTATCCAGTGGATAAGTCAGGCGAAAACAATAGTGCCATCCAATGGATAGTGACAAGAGATCATGATCTCTTGATGGTGATTTTCCTGAGGGAAAACGTTATCCACCTTCTCAACAACTGGGGCCAGATTTCATTTCAATTTCAATTTCAACCCCGGCCAAAGTAGACGTGACAATCGCTTTCTTGCCACGGGGAGGAAAATATTTATCGACTAGTTTCCTCTCCTCTGCTCCTTGTCTGCTCCTGTTCAACGATAAACAACAAATAAAAAGGGGTTGCATGGTTTTATTAAAGAAGAACCGGGCATTTTCGCAAATATCGCTGCTACGTTCCAAAAATAAAATAAAAAAGAAACAGAAACAAAGGAAAAAGGTTTTGGACAAGTAATGCAAAACTAAATACTACTGAGTTTTACAATAAACCACTTTAGTTCCAAGTTATGTTATTACAATCGACTAAATCGGAGCTCTGTTTTGGACATCGTGTTCACTTTTATTTGCGAGCTCGATAAAGGGAAATCGACCTCGGTTGCACATAAAACTAAAATGATCCAATAAATCTCTTCTATCGAGATCTTCTTACGGGATCGTAGGTCCGAGAAATTGGCCTATTCCTTTCAGAAAGGCGGAACTGGGAACATCTTCGGAACCTCTCGAATTAACACCTTGGTACTGTGCTTTTCTTGAAGACAACATCGATCTTGTCTGGTCTGCATGGTCGGATCTTCTACCATCAGCTGTTGACGAATGTATTCCAAAACATCAAGTCAAGAGATCCACAAATGCACCATGGATTGACTGCAAACTTATCAAACTCTGCCGAAAAAAAGAAACTACTCTACAAGAGAGCTAAAAAATCGTCTAAGGAATCTGACTGGGTCAATTATCGTAAGTTTAATAATCAGTAAAAAAGGAGTGTAATTCTGCGCGATGGCGGTATATAAACAATCTGACCAAGGAGCTAAAATCGAACACTAGTCAGAAGCCTTTTTGGAGTTATGTAAAATGCAAGAGAAAAGGATCAAGCGATTTTGTATCCTTAAAAGTTAACGGACGGAGTTTTTAAACGACGATAGTTAGTCATTGCAAATAGCATGCACCATTCTTTTTCGTCGGTATTTACTGTTGAGGACCAAGCTAACATTCCCCAGATTTTGATTATGTCAGTAATCAGAAATTATGCAACATTTAATGGTTCCCCTGCAGAGGTCGCAAAAATGTTGACAATTTGAATATCTCTAAATCTCTCCCCCTGGGCCAGACGGCATATCGCCACGGATTCTGAAAGAATGTAGTCAGGTGTTATCTTCTCCATTGGCCTTACTTTTGAATACATCTGTTTTCGTTGGGTCAGCTACCACCATGTGGAAAAAACGCCAATATTACTTCCGGTGCACAAGAAAGGAAATAGGGAATCTTAGAGAGCACTATCGTCAGATTTTCACTAACGTGTAGTCTATGCAAAAATTGGCAGAAGAGAAGGTGGTGAGGAACCGAGTGTGTTGAATTTCTGGCCTGATCGACTCTTTTCAAACCCGGATCAATTCACGTAAACTCCAGGAGCGGTAAATCCACTCTCTTGCAGTTACTGGGCCTGCTATGATTATTGGCGGCTAACAGCTAGAAAATTGTTCTAAACCTACTGACGTCATCTTTTTAGATCTTTCTGTAAAGCTTTTGATTGTGTGCCCCACGAGAGTTTATTGTTTGAAGCTGGAATAGGCACGGCATAGATGGGCCTTTACTGCAGTGGTTTAAACATTTTTTGACAAACAGAATGCAATGCGTTATTAGAGGGGCAAGTGTATTCGGATTGGGACGTCAGTAAAGTCCGGGGTGCCCAAGGAACAATTCTTGGCCCTAGTTTTGTTTATCATCTACATCAATGTACATCTCGACAGAGTGTGACATATCCACTGTCAAGATTATGCAGATGATTACTGAAATCTATCGCAGAATCCGTTCACCGGATGTTGACATCCCTGCTCTGCAGTGTGATCTAGATCGATTGGAAACAAACACCCGGATGCGTTTTTCCCAGCTCTAGAAGTCACTGGTCAGGCCTATACTTGAGTATGGCGGCTCCTGTTGGAGCCCATACTTGATTAAGGATATTGTGGCTCTAGAAACAAAGGTTCCCACGAAAGAGCTTCCGCGTCTCGCTTTAAGGCTAGAAATGTGGCGAAATGAGTTACGAACAAAGTTGCAGCTTTATTAAAATGGGTCAAACCAACTAGAGGAGGAAGAGAATTTCTATACTCTGGTTTCAATGGTTGAATTAAGATAGTTTTTTGATATTGAGCATCTTTCTTTTGCTAGATTTCTTTCTTCGAATTTTCCGATAGTAATGCGTTACAGAGCTAACCACGACTATAAACTTAATCTGAAAAAGCACAGTTTGTAAATTGTTACAAAT
>NC_090888.1:31881135-31883635 GCF_036669925.1 Montipora capricornis | reverse complement strand
TTAAACGGCAGGGAAGAAGCAGTTTCTGTACCCATTACAGTCATAAAGGAAGGGGAGACGGCGAAGGCTGGTAGCGACAACCTTACTACCTCCTGGTTTAACAACAACTTATTAAAAGTAAAATTTAACTGATTTCCCCCTTCCTTTCAGTGATGGCAAAGGTATACAGTTTCAGTACTGAATGTAAAAATTTATACTTTTTTAGTCACGATCCCAGAAAATCAAAAAGGGAATTACAATCATGCAGCGAGGTTTCATAGGGATGAAGTCATTAGCAGGTCTAAATTTCACTATTCATGGATTTTTTGGGTGTTGTTAAATATGACTGATGACTTTACAAGCATAAAGATGTTAACACTTGAAAAAAGCGTACCCTTTTATTCAGTATATTGCTCCCCATCGCATATAACTAATAAACGGAAAACAAATCAACAAATACTACACGGTTCAGCGCGCACAATCAAGTTGTAGTTTCACGCAATAGGTGAAAGAAGGGTAAGAGTCACACTCGGCGGTATCCAAGTGGACTCTACCCTCTTGAGTGCATGCTTAGAACACCTTCCAAGTGCTACTGTAGATCGATAGTACATGCCGAACCATTTAGTTTTTGTTTTATAATATTGATAAAACACCTTAAGACATCCTTTGTCTCCTTTGAATGCCTTCGCTTTTTAACTCGTAGAGCTAGCTCCCACTTAGGCTTACAGATCGCTTTTAAATTACAAAAGTACATTTCTAAGTCATTTTTTTCATAAAGCTGGGAAGAAATTTCAGCATTTTAAGCTGTAGACTGATCGGTCATCATTTCAGTTTGAATCAATACTTTTTTTTCCCGGTTGAAGCGTCAGTGTTTCGTAACCATTCACCTATGGGCAAATAGTAAATGGGTTATTGATCAATGAAAGCGCTCGCTTTACTTTTGTTATGTTATTTGAAATTTCTATTAGATGTTCAAAAGTGTTTTGTAGCCAGTCGGCTTCAAATGTTGGAGATTTCTTCCTAGCAATTTTACACCGAGGCATACTGCGATATCACTTATGAAAATCTCATCAATGATAGACCAAATCTCGATTTCTCTTTGCTTGGAACCGATGTCCACTAGCAAACAACGTGTTGATTAAAAAAAAACTAGAACTAAAGAAATTTGAAAGAAGCCTTGAAAATGCATTGAATCCTTTTAATTGCACGAAAAAGCAACGCAACGTTCTGCATGCATGATCAATGGCAATGAGCTCCATTTTTCAGATTTCCCAAAATAAATGAGACGGTAAAGAGAATGGGATCCTTTTTCCCTATAGACACATATAGGACTGTATATTTCTTTCATTTCATAGAAATTCATAAAAAAAAACCGGTAATAGAAATGATCTCATTCCCTAAAAGAGCAAGAAAAGAAACGGAGTACCATTTTAAGGACAGAAAAAAGTAGTTGTAGTATTAGTTGTTGAATGGTGTACGACCTTTGACAGGCCGAGATAGGACCCCCTGATGTCCAGTCGGTCAGGTTTGAACATGTGTTATGACAGTCCGTGAAATCCAAATCTTAAACTCAAAGTAAACAGCCTTTGGATAAAATTCAAAGCTAAAAATTTTGTCAGGCAGGTTTTAAGCAAACACGCACGTTAAAAATCTGAAGGAAAAGTGGTTTTTTGATCATAGTAGCACTTTAAGACTTGATTTCAAAAAGACACCGGATTATTTATACTGGAATTTTACTATTTAATATTGAGAAAGCTGGATCGGGGAGAAAATGACGTACAGAAAATGAAATACACGCGCATGCGGCAGAATTAATACTCACTCCAGCAGCAAGAGAGTACTAGTTTCGGCCTTTGCACATACAACAGACCTAATCGGCTAACTCAATGTTGTACCCAATGCAAACCTTTATGGAATGAAACGGTTTGTTCTAAAGGCTGGTTTTCACTAGCGATGGAGTCGGAGTCGTAAGAGCACTTATGACCTAGTGAAAATCAAAGAGCGAAGTCACAAGTCATAAGCTCGACGGAATCGGAGTCAGAAGAGTCCGAACATTCCCATTTTCTTCTGACTCCGCTTATGACTCCGTCGCTTACGATCCAGTGAAAACTAGATTGTCAGAGTCGGAAGCAGAAGCAGAAGAATCAACCAATCACAATGCTTGAAATCGAGTATTGTGATTGGTTTATTCTTCAACTTCTGCTTCCGATTCCCACAATGCAGTTTCACTGGATCATAAGCGACAGAGTCATAAGCGGAATCGGTGTTCTGGTTCCGACTCCGACAGATTGATTTTCACTAGATCATATCGCTCTGCGTTTCTGATTATGAACTCCGACTCCAACTCCGACTCCGACTCCATCGCTAGTGAAAAGCAGCCTTAAGTATTTCCCATTATCACTTAAATACAATAGACAAAGAATGTTAGTACCGGGAGATTTGAATGGGTGGGTACAGCATTGACTTTCCCGATTAGCTCTATAACCCGCATTTAAGCAGGGTAAGCTAGACCCGAACCTCG
>NC_090888.1:31848635-31868635 GCF_036669925.1 Montipora capricornis | reverse complement strand
CTCAGCTTTACTGGAAAGATGCCAACAGAAGCATATCAAACTAAACGTCGACAAGTTCCAGCTGAGCAAGACTAAATTATCGTACATGGGGGTAACGCTGACTGACAAAGGAGTCAAACCAGACCCACGGAAACAAGATAGTATACAAGCCATGCCAGCCCCAACCAACAAAGAGGAATAAAGAAGACTACTAGGTGTTGTGACATACCTGTCTAGATTTTCTGAAGATCTGTCAACCAAATCTGAACCACTCAGAATGCTCCTGAAGAAAAACGTTGTGTTTACCTGGGAAGTAATGAACAGCATGCTTTTGACAAAATCAAATCACTCATCTCAAGCGCACCACTTCTGAAATACTTCAATCCAGTTCTGCCCATAGAAATTCAAACTGATGCCTCGTCTAGTGGTTTAGGAGCCTGCCTCATGCAAGGTGGCCAACCTGTCCAGTATGCTTCACGAGTCCTTACTCAAACTGAGAAGCGCTACAGCCAGATTGAGAAAGAGATGCTCAGTGTGGTCTTTGGTCTCACAAGGTTCCATACCTATACCTATGGAAGGAAAGTAACAGTGTACAATGATCACAAACCACTTGCTGCGGTACTCAGGGGACCCGTTGCAGAGAATCCCGTTCGACTTCAGAGAATGCTGTGCCGAATTATGAGAAATGACCTTGACTTCACGTACATCAAAGGCAAAGACCTGCGTATGGCTGATGCCCTTAGCAGATCCCACATGACTAATCACACTCGCAGCCAGAGCGAAGAAGAAATTGAAACCATCAGATTGGTTATTCAAGATCAAAGTGTGACCAGCCACCGAAAAGAAATCTTAGAGGCAACTGCCACGGACAATGTCCTCCAGTCAGTAATCAACCTCATCGCTGAAAACTGGCCCATGAGCAAAAGACGTCTCCCGACGGAAGTTCTTCCATTCTGGAGTATCAAAGATCTACTATCAGTCCATGATGGCATCATCTACAAAGGTGATCGCATTGTAGTTCCAGCTACACTGAGGAAGAGCTTAACTGAAAAGCTCCATCAAGCCCACATGGGTGTTGAGTCAACTTTAAGACGTGCTCGTACATCTCTTTGGTGTCCCGGTATGAACTCTCAACTGAAACAGTTCATATTTTCATGGCAAGTTTGTCAATCCTTCCAGAGAAACAATCAGAAAGAAACTCTGATGAGTTATTCTATTCCTGATAGACCCTGGTCCAAAATTGGAGCCGACCTTTTTGAGTTTAAAGAGGAACATTATTTAGTTTTTGTTGATTACTACAGCGATTGGATCGAATTTGATAGGATGAGAGACCAAACTGCAACTGAAACCATTGCCCTGCTACTCAAACAGTTCTCACGATGGGGACTTCCCGATGAGATTGTCACTGACTGTGGAAAGAATTTTGACTCAAAGGAATTCTCACAATTCTGTCAAAGGAAGGAGATAAAACACACAAAGTCCTCACCACACCATCACCAGAACAATGGCAAACCAGAATCCGCTGTGAAGATCGCCAAAGCTATCCTGTACCTAAGCCTGCTAAGTCTGCTAAGAAAATGGAACTAGTTGTTGCAAAACGGACACGTTCAGGCCGTCTAGTTTAAAGTACCCGCAAGATACTCTTCATAGACTGTTAAGGTAAAGTTGTTCATTTTACTGGGGGAAGGTGTTAGGAGATTGGACCCGAGTCTAGAGTATTATGGGATGTAGAGCGAGAGTAACACAAGTGAAAGTTGTGGACGACATTAAACGTTGAGTTTATATGAACCGGTGTGGTCCTCTCTTCCACACAATAACAAACACAAATTAAGTTCACGATTTATGATGATATACCTAAAGAGCTGATCTACCCTCATAAGCGACGTGGAAAAAGGAGGTCTAAGGGCACCGCACTTAGAGTCGATCATTAAAACACAGCGAGTCTTATGTTGTAAAAAATTTGTTAACTCACAACAAAGCAGTTGGAAGACCATTCTCCTACATTATTTGAGACCAGTTGGAGGAAAATTGATCTTAGGATGTGGATTCGATATTAAGAAACTTCCAATAAAACTACCTAAATTTTACGAGGAATGTTTTCAAATTTTTGCTGAACATTCTGCGGAAACAGCCATCAGTGTTCAATGCCTGAACAACAATACCATAGCGGACACAATCGTCTCGAATAATAAACACATCGTTCCTTATTTAAAAGAGGACTCATTACGCTTGAAGACCTGCTAAACGAAAGCAATGACTTAATTGTTAAGCAGTCCTCGATGCTTTACCTCTGCAATGGCGGAATTCTTTGGCATTACGTGGGCAAAAAAGCGATAAAACTTTTGTCCTGAAAGATTATATTAAGCTACGCTAAAAGGATCAGGAACTATCAATAGACAAAGCCACATCAAAAGAGATTTATGGAGAAATACGATCCAAGTATGAAACCACCCCAACTGCGCAAGTGAAATATACGGAGCAATATTCCAATGTGCGTTTAGAATGGAAAGAAATATATAATTTACCCTTTAAAGTACTCAAGGACACAAAATCGAGGGAGTTTCAGTATAAAATTCTTCATAAATACTTAATAACAAATGCTTTTCTACACAAAATTGGTTTGATAGCCTCACCATTATGTATTTTTTGTAATGCAGAGTGCAAGTCCCTAGAACATTTATGGATCACATGTCCATTCACTAATGATTTTTGGCTGGACTTTATTTGTTGGTGTAGGAAGGTAAACATAGCTTTAGATGGACTTTCTAAGATTGATAAAGTCTTTGGGATTTGGAATAGAGAAGAAGATTTCTTGCTGCTCAATCACCTTTTAATTGTAGCTAAAAAATACGTCTATGAATGCCGGAAAAATAGCACTCGCCTGTCCTTTAGAGTGTTTTGTAAAACCCTGGCTTATGTTTATCAATTAGAATCACAGGTTATGAAATCAAATAACAAAGAGTCCAGTCATAATCTTAAATAGAGAAAATATATCGACAACTTAGAAAAATGTTAAATGTTTGATTTTTCATAGCACCATGTAACTTAATTATTATTACTATTATCATTTTAAAAGTTCTATTCCAGTGGAAATGGCACCAATAATACACGGACAGTAGCGTTGTAACAACGTAATGTGTGTGGGTATTTTGTCGTTGTTAAATTATGCAATATATGTTAAGTTTCTTTAGCCAGTGCATTGTAAAATCTTATTAAAAGTGTAAGTAAGCCAACTGTAATCTAATTAGGCAATTGGATATTGTATTATATGTATTGTAATTGATGCTGGGATAAATAGGGTAAGTATGAGCAGTGCAATGTAAATGTAAGTATAATGTTAGTATTGTAAATAGTGTAAGGGTTCGTCCTGTTTGCTTGTATTAATAGTGTAAAGTATGAGCAGTGCAATGTACATGTAGATGTATGTAAGTATAATTTTAGTATTGTAAGTAGTGTAAGTTTTCGTCCTGTAAATAAAAGTGCATTTAAAATTTAAAAAAACTCTTTTTGGTACACCCTTCAATGCTGATGTTAAATAGCGAGCATCCTTGTTGTACAACTCACAAAAGTTGGCATCTTCAAAAGACTCTTTAAAACTGGAACAGCTTCTTTGCTGTGAAACTGACAATTGATAGTAGAATCCTCATGAGGACAGTTGGTGGCCTCCGCAGGTTCCTGGGCTATTTCGTGCTCAGTCGGGTGCTCGCCAGTGTTGTCAGAGATACCAGTGTCACATTCTAGAAGGTGAGGTCTCTCAGTCGTATCAGGTCCACGATGAATCTTTGTGGTATCTTTTGTCTGAATACTCTACGGTGTCAGAGTATCCCGTCACGTCGCTATGACAGCTTTTAATATCGTCATAAGAAGTTTCGAAAATATCAGTGTCTTCCTTTAGAAACCTTTTGGAGCTCCTCCACCTGTCGCCAGGGCCCACCTTATCAGGAAACTGACTATCGATGATCCCCAAAGAAGCTACCTCAACCCTATTTTCCAGCAACCAAGAAATAACCTTGCTTCTCATGAAATCAGAATAAGAAGTAGGGTGCAAAAGCCATTTCAAATCACCTGGAAACTTGGCATTGTTAACAAGAAATACATCTCTCCATAGTTTAGGAGCGCAAGAAGCAATAGCTGCTAAGAAGACTACTGCAACACCACAAACATTACCACATGTCTGCAGAGGAATATTTGGCAGACATTTGCAAGAGCAAACATGGCTGACTTGGGACTTTTCTTCGACATGGCCCTGCACAAATCCTTTCAAAAACTTAATGCCCACATTAGCCTCTTCATAAATCAGTTCCAAACTCAGAGAGACTAGTTTCTTCACATCTTTTGGTGGGCTCCATCCGGTGGTGTAACAGTAGAACCATATATTTGTAGTCAAATCTACATACAACAATGTCCAGTGACAGCCTGGTTCCTGTGGTGTAGAAAACTGTACTTACCCAGCCCTGGACGTAGTGACATGGGCAAAGAATGTGATGCATTTACACTGCTAAGCTGCTGGAGTTTCTGAGATGTGTTCAGAAGGTGCATACTTTCGGCTGGCTATGACGATATAATTTTGAAAGTGAAACCAGTCATTTGCTTGGAAAGTTTACATTTAAAGAAAGATTTAGTTGCTGTTCTTCCTACCGGCTATGGGAAAAATCATTGGTTTTCCAAGTTCTGCCTCGATTGTTGAGGGAAAGAGAGGAAACATGCGCAACCACGTCGGTAACAAAGTCTGTAGTTTTAGTTGTTTCACCTTTGAATGCTTTGATGTATGATCAGATTTCTGAATTGAGAGCGAGAGGTGTGGTTTTGAAACATGACTTTAGCGCGAAAACTACTGATTCAAGCGACATACGGTTCTCTTCCTTAGTCAATTTGTCACTGTGACAATCAAAAACCTGTTACCCCACCCAGATTCTGGGTGGTCACGTGACCAGCCACAACCAGGGTCTCTCTTCCAACGACCAAGGGAGGCAGAGAAGAGAGACCCTGGGAACGAGTTTGGTATGGCATGCCCATCAGGAGAGTTGAAGATCAAGTCCTCATACCTGGCCATATCTTCCTTTGAAATAGAACACTTTCCATTGGGAACTGACATTTCTTCTCTCAGCCAAGACTTCTCCTATTTGACTCGCATGAAGATGTCTCGTAGTTTGTGGATTTTGCAAATGATGTCAAGAGATTTCTTGTCGAAAGTTCCCATTGGATGAAACAGCTCCATATTTTCCTTTCTGCACTATATCTTGCATTTCTTCGCAACACGTCAAAGAAGGCATTTTCTCCAAAGATGACGTATCCGTTACCTTCTTCCTAGGCGTAGTTTCACAAAGCCTGAAAGCTCCCACAGTTTGTTGTATACGAGGATAGTGTATTTTTGCTGTTTGATATCTTGTTGTCAAGTAAAACCTGTTGTGTTCAAAGATAGCCCTAGAAACAATTATTAACACTATAATGTTAGAAAATAAAATGAAGGAGAAAAATGGCAAGTTGCAGTCCACAGAATCCCACTAATTATCATGGGCTCACTGCACACGATCTTCCTCAGCATTCACAATAGCTGCTAGAACGATTTTTAATTGGTGCCGTATTAGCAACTTACGGTTTCCAATACAGAAGGTTTGATAAGATAGGCGTGCTTCCTCTTACAAAAGCAAAGAGAAGTTAGCATATGTCATTTAATTGTGAAGTGATACCAAAGGATTTTGTTCACTTTCTTTTAACGCAGTGTTAAATTAATGGCAAGTGAGTACTGTTGAACTCTTAATATTCTTGAAATACTCTTTACAAAAGCATCATCATGATTGTAAACTAGCCTTTAACTTTGGGTCCATCGTGAAAAATACTAAAATAACAATAATATTTATAATAATAGATGGTATAGCTCGAAAATTCGACTGCAGATCAAGGAGTATTTACGATTTCATGTCCGGAAGCTCGTGGAAAACATTGCCATTCCTGGCAAAAACACTAGTATTTCAGTGGTAATCATACCCTTGAGCAGTGTAAACAAGAACAGCGTCGCCTAGGATGGTTTAACTCGAATATTTTGATGGGAAATATTGCAGACCCCGAACAATTACAATCAGTTGTTAATGAAGAACTTGGAACGGTCTTAAAATTTTGTGCAGCAAATATGCTATCCATTAATTTTAAGAAGACAAATTACATGATAATTGCTTCACCTTAGAAGAAAAGGAATATCAGTATAAAAGAATAATTGTTTTAGTATATACTCACGAAGTGATCTCAACAACATTTGCAGAAGAAAACCATCCAAAGTCGATTTAATTGACATCTCAATTCATGCGTGGAAAACGTGCAAGCAGCACAAAGCATACGCAAAAGTGTTTACAGAAGCTTCAAACATGGCAAATCTAAATAACCTGCATTAAAATCCTCGTCACAAACAGCAAAATGGTCATTTAACACTGTTTAAATTAGGAAGCTAAATTGAAAGTCTGCTTGTTAAAACACTTTCACCGTTTGATCAAAGTTTTTGAGGTTCATTTGAAATGGAAATTGAAAGTGCAGTTGGTAAAGGATCCACATGAAATGGCAGCTGCGCTGTAATTAAGGTGAGGGTTTGTTGTAAAATGGCCTGTCTTTTTTCCTTGCAGCGGTTTAAAACTTTCTCAGACATTTTTTAATTCCTCGATTTCAGTAACAAATTTGTTTTGGTGGGCGACCAGCCCCACAAGAGAGAATTACTCCGAGTGAAACAAATTATTGGCATGAAGATTGTTTAATTTTCAGCAATAATTATGTGGAAAAACGAAGTCAAACAGTAGTTGGCAAAAGTATGAACTCTTCTCTTACTTTTGAAAACTTTCAGGCCAAATTTTGTGGCTTTGTTTGTCTTCTGTAGCACAGCATCATTTTGTATTCTCAATATTTCCGACTCATAAATGCTGGCGAGTTTACGCCGGCCACCCTTGCAAAATGAATTTCAAGCTTTCTGTTAAGTTCTGGAAATTTCTGGAAATTTCTAGAATGTGACAGCTTTATTCCAGAATCAAATTCCAGCTTTTATTCCAGAAATTGTTTTCCAGTTTTTGCAAGTTTTGGGTTTTTTCAAAAGCTGGAAATAGCTTGAATTTGATACATCTATTAGGTGCTGCCAGAAAATGACAGTTTTTTCCAGTCTTCATTTCTTGCAGGAAACTGGAAATAAACTAAATTTGTCTACAGCTTGTTAACAATTTTAACATTTCTCAAATGAAACAAATTTTTAGTTTATTCTATAAATTCAACTCTGTTCAGATAAAAAGTTAAAGAAATGTTTAGCATGCAGTTTCTTATTATGTATAAAGTTTAAGAAGAAAATTCCCTTGTAGAACCAGACATATGTGAAGGCTATGTAAAGTTTATCATATAACTATGTTGAGCTATATAAAGGCTATTTACTGCTCCTTACGTGCTATGTAATAACTATGTAACTTGCTACATTACATAGTTCAGTCTGTGTAAAGCATAATTTCCATTAATATTGCAATACTATTTAAAGGTCACATTAGCTCTCTGAAATATAGCTTATGAATGTGAATGTGATATCTTTCGAGTTAATACATTTACTTAGCTTACGCAATGTCCTTTAAAGGCTCCAAACTTTGAAAATAAAAGCACTCTGTACACGGAGAAATGAAAAAGAAAGCTTTTATTCCGATGTATTCAATACATGTAGATTGTGAGAAAAACCAATGAAAGGATCACCTTGTTTGATGCTCTCTGAGTCTCATAATCGGCCTTATTCCAAAAGGAACATGATGCATTACTCTCGAAAATTACACACTCCAGTCAGCACTTAATCCGTTCACTGAACTCCAGTATCTTTCAAATCTCGCTTCTTGTCATGACTTCCGCCATCTTGGATAACACGCGAGAGACCGGACTGGGAACTAGTGAGTCCTTTTCGTTTTGGTCAGTAACCAGTCCAGCTCTTACAGACAGAGCTGAAAAACGACTGCGCAAGTCACTGATCCGCGGCACGAAACGCAGGCTCAAGGGCGGGCTCATTCAAAAAGGCTATTTGTTCGCCGGAAAATAACAGTCGTTGATTAAATCAAAAAAATAAGGTCGCTGTTTAAAAGATAAGGATTTTGTTACAATTTTTGACGAGTTTTGATGTTTCTCCAAAAATTGAAGTGGTGTACAAATTGTGTAAAAATTGTTTTCGTGCGGTAAATTCACCTTTCGTGTCACTATACAGTGAATGAAGGTAACAAGCGCTGCAATGCTTACGTTTTTGACAGTGTTGGCTTTTGTCGCAAGTTTCTCATACGGTTTTTGCAAGTTGTTGGTTTTCTGGGAGGACCAGAAATTCCCTTAAACCCTGTTTTGCCGATGTTCAGCCGGTGGAATCGGTGAGAGCTTCGAACTTATCGGTGGAGACTAGTTCGCCGAGTGGTTGCGATACAGGACAATTTCTCTTTGTCTGTGTTGGTAAAAAGACATTAAAAAACCTTATGACATTCCAGATACTCTCTATAATACTCTGAACAACAAAGGAAGACAACTTGTGAATTATAGACCGGGTGGTGAATGGTGACACGCTTACAAAAGATATTTTGGCAATCAAGTTGAAAGTGATATTAAAATGGAATATGCAAAGATGCAAGAAGGCAAATTGAGCTCCACGTTTCCCCAAATTTTAATACGAATTTATAATTATCATGAAAGCAAAATACATCTTTCGCTCTTTTCACAGCATCTTTTGTTAAATTTATAGAAGAGCGATGAAAGCCGGCCCCAACAGAAACTGAGATAAATCGGTGAAAAGATTATACACTGTATGATATAGAGAGAGCAGGCAAAAAAGTGCTTCACCCTGGAAAGCCCATTTAATGACATTAAACAGCTCAGAGAAAATTAATTTGCCCCTTGATTTGCTTGCCTTTTAAAATAAAAATTCATCAGATCCTAACCTGATCAAGAGACGTCATTAATGTTATTTTTCTTTCAGAAAGTAAATCCATTTTTTTCCCCATATTTAACAATTGACAAGAAACTACAAAAATTTTACAAGGATCAGTTCAGACAACACAGTGCATATTGCAAAACTGCTCTAAACTTGAGACATTTCACACATGCATGCTACATTGTACTTGATGAGTTTAAACAAAATCTTTAGAGCATAGACAACTAGGAAACATCCCTGAAAGGGGCATTTCACAAAATTAATATTTTCAGCTGTATAGCAAGAAGTTGACTCTAGCATTTTCCGCCGACGACTGGCCTAGGTGGTATTATCCTAAAAAGATGATTGTATATTAAGAGGATGGAATCCAGTCATCAGTATAATACACATATGCAAGTGCTATTCCATGTGGGTCCCAATGCTTAAGAAGATGTTTGTTTTTAATTTTAATTTTTTCTTTGACAAATTGTCATTGAATGTGTTTGGAGGTGTTCTGGGTTTCGACGTCACTACATGTACCTGAAGCATTACTGGGTTGGCAACTCATCAGATCAAAAGCATTCACAAAGTTTGCGTGCAGGTGCAAACAACATGCATTTGTTATGTTTTTGCTTGAATATGTAGTCCCCATTTTGTTTTATAAGTACAACATGTGGCATCTTAAAGTTCTGTGCTGGTCTAAAACGGTTAAGGACTGGTATTCAGTTCTAAGAAGAAACTGAAAAGTTTCACGATGTGAAGAGTACTAAAGAAACTGCTTAAAATTCAACACCATTGTCTGGATTTCTCAGTGACTTTATCCAGTCTTTTGTTCCACACTACCAACATGGACAAAGTGAACTCAATAAGATTATTGTGGTTTATTGCTGCGAAAAAAAAGGCTGAATTTCTTCTCGCTCCTTTTACAGCTAATATTTCAGAACACTGCCGCAAATAATACCAGGTGGATCCATCTCCCTAAGGACAAAAAACGAAAATGAATGTTATTGTCCATGAGATGCATATTACAATGCTATAATCTACAATATCATAATGATATTATTATTTTCCTAGACACAGGAAACTGCACATATCAGTTTTTATGGGGGCTGTGAAAATTAGTGCAGAAAGTCATTCTTATTACAAAACCAAGACAAAGAAAACATGATGAGCTTACCATATAAACATACTATAAACCACACATAAACCAATGACCCTCAACTGTTTGCCTTAACACATGTTCTTAAATTTGAGTGTAACCATAATTTTGCCTTGGACGTTGGGTTGAACATAGATTTGCAAATAATGGCCAATCAAGGGGGAAAGCAAAATACCATCTTCCAAGTTTTGACACAGATGTTGACACCACGTGTTGCATTATTACAATAATGAAAGATCATTATTATTTGGAGATTGTGGAACCTAGACTACAATTAAGTCACTTGGGTGCCACTTTCAAGCAGTATTTCCCAGTCAATAATCCTAGGATTAACAGGAAGCAGGGCCTGGACTTTGCACTTTTATTTAACAAATTGTTCTTTTCCTAATATATGGATGTTCCATTAATTAACAGGCCAACAGTCTCCCGAACATGGGTGTATCAGTTGATTGCACAGGGTATTTTGGTGGGCAAATATTTATGATTCTGTAATCAAGCCTCACTATGACAATAAGTATGGGTTATTGACCAAGCGTGAGGTCAAGATGACTGGATATTGGCCAAGTTTTTTTTTTGCGTGTTTATGGACAGAGACGAAGTCGAGGTCCATAAACACGCAAAAAAAGAACGAGGCCAATATCCAGTCATCTTGACCGAACAATCTTGGTCAATAAAGGATTTATTATATGACTTAAAACACCAAAAAATGATCTTTGATCTTGCGGGACCAAGCGAGAAATCCCGAGCGGGCAGTATCGCTCCATCTTGCCCGCTCGGGTAGCCAATCAGAGCGCGCGATTTGGTTCATCTTGCCCGCTCACGGAGCTAGTCATATAATAAACAATGTTATTGATCACACTACTGTGCAACTAGAACTTCTTCTGAGTGTAATCTCAGAGGCCAGTCTTGCAATCAATTTACCTTTTAATTGAAGAAATGCCCTGAGACAGGGACAAACAACTTCAATATTTACTATGTAGTTCTGGCCAGTACTTGTGTTCATTGCAACTTCACAAGTTGGCAAGGTGTTTTCTTTTAGACAGCTGCCTTTATAAGGGCAGTCAGGAGGTTAAGTGGCTATTGCAGAGTGGCAGCACTCTAAATGAACTGCTGCCCTGGTTCAAGGAGAAGGTTGACAACTTTCAAATAATGCTCTTAAAATATGTTACGTTTAATTAAAACATTGTAAATACATGTATGATTGATTGTAAAGGTGATTTCAGAAAACCCTGCCCAAATTATCTTGTTGATGAAAACTGTAGAGATTGCATGGGCAATACCCTAGTGTGCAAACTTAACCAAACGTTGTGAACACTTCATGCTTCAAAAACAAATTTGTTACACTCACTGTATCCTCGGTTAGTTTCTGCAGCGCATATTCCCAAACAAATTTAACTGGGTTTGGATCTCATGGCCCAAAAATTCCACACAAATATGTTACACAGATCTGATGTGTCTCCTTAAATTAAATCACCACGATCTCACTTCCAAAATTTACACCGTCAAGAGTTATAAAGTGACACAGGCAGAAGACGAGATCGAACGATCCAAATGGACACTTTCCGTTCATTTGGACGATTGTGCTCCCTATCTCCCTATCGCTCTTACAGGTTTTGCGCAGTTGAAACGTTTCATCTACGATCAGACTTTTGTGCTGACGATTTTTTTGTTAGTTTTACTCTTTAAATGCTGATCCAGGCAAGGAAATGCTTACAACAACTTAAGTAAAAAGGTAAGCGTTAACTTGAAGCGAATAACATTTGATTTGATGCCTTATTGTCTTCAAAATGAGGAACGTTTTACATGCATGTAGAATTCACATTTTCACACCATCAAGTCAATTTGTGAAGCAAGGAGACTCAACTTGGCTTAATTAATAATAATAATAATAATTACATTTATATAGCGCAGACCTCTATATGAATATATTCAGTTGCGCTTCACAATATTTTAAAATAAAATTATGTCAAACCGTCACGTGAACTAAAAACATAAGAAACTATTAAAAACTACAACCATATACCTATTTAAAAGCTAAATTAAAAATGAGACATGAGTAGAAAAACCTATTTAAAAGCTAAATTAAAAAAATGAGTTTTAACAGCAGTCTTAAAAGTGTCCAATGTCTTTATGTTGCAAATTGTTGAAGGTAATGCATTCCAAAGATAAGGTGCAGCTGACTGGAATGCACGATCGTCAAGGGTTGGACGGGTCTTAATGCTAGGTAACTCAAGTAATAAAGAGTCGTTTGACCTAAGGGAGTATCTGGATTGCTTTTTGATGCAAATTAAATCAATCAGGTAATTAGGAGCTAGACGGTATAAACACTTAAATGTCAAAAGCAAAATCTTAAACTTTGCGGTAACTAATCGGGAGCCAATGAAGGTTAAAAAGCAATGGTGTAACATGACAGAATCTTGGTGCTCCTATGACCATCCGAGCTGCGGCATTCTGTATACGTTGGAGTTTCATGATATGTGAATTCGTGAGGCCATATAATAGGCTATTACAATAATCTACTCTACTGGTTATAAAAGCATGAACTAATGATTCGGTAGTTGGACGACTTAAATATTTCCTAATTCTACGTATGTTATAAAGATAATAAAAAGCAGATGAGCAAGTTTTGTTAATATGACTTAGCATACTCATTTTCGAGTCAAACCAGGTTCCTAAGTTTCGAACTTCACATGATGGAGCAATTTGGGAGTCGCCAACCAATAACATACTGATGTTGCTGACTTTCTGAAGTTGTTGTCGCGTTCCAATTCCATTCTGTGCATCCACTGACTGATATCAGCAATACATGATTCCATGGCAGTTAAGGCAGCAGTTTCCTCCAAATCATTTCCTGGTCTAAACGCGATATACAGTTGTGTGTCATCTGCATAACAATGGAGATTAGGAAGATGTGACTCGACGATCTTAAAAAGCTTGCTAGCATAGACAGAAAATAATAATGGCCCGAGACAGCTACCTTGTGGAACTCCAAATTTAAGATTAAAAGTATTCGATAGAACACCATCGATAGAGATACGCTGGGTTCTATTAGAGAGGTACGATTCAAACCAATTAAGTGCAGAACCTGAAATTCCAAAATCAAATTGGAGGCGATCTAAGAGAATCCGATGATCCACAGTATTAAAAGTGGCGCTTAAATCGAGAAGCACAAGCAATGTGACATGCTTATCTTCCATGCTCATCAAAATGTCATTCTTGACTTTAAGTAGGGCGGTTTCTGTACTGTGGTGCTGTCGATAGGCAGATTGCAATGTAGGAAAAAGATCATTCTCATTTAAGTAAGACTGGATCTGATCAGCTGCCACTCTTTCAGCCAATTTTGAAACAAAGGAAAGATTGCTGATAGGTCGAAAATTTTTAAAAACAAAGTCAAGGCCTTGTTTCTTTAACAGTGGTGTGACAACCGAATCTTTCCAAATAACAGGGAAAAATCCAGATTCAAGCGACAGGTTTATCATGGTTGTTAATATCGGAAGTAACTCATCAAGGCAATCTTTCATGATGTTCGTAGGAACAGGATCGAGTAAACAGGATTTTGTCGGCGTTCTAAGCACAAGTTTCCTTAAATAGTCCATGTCTACACGGTGAAAAGCAGTAAAGGAAGAAGAACACTGAGAAGAATGGCGGCTGATAGTACTGCATGAGTTCGGAATTGCATCAGGGCTAACGCGAAGATCGGATATTTTCTTGATGAAGAACGAACCCATGTCGTTAGCCAAAGTTAACTTGTCGCCGTGCTGTAAAAAGGGCGATTCTGCTGACTGATTTAACAGTTTCTTTGTAGCAGCAAAAAGCTTACGTTGATTATCAGAGATGTTGCTGATGAAATCTGTGTAGAATTCACAACGAGACTTGTTCATAAGAAAGACAGCTTTATTCCGAAGAAGTTTGAAAGATCTCCGGTCAGATTCAGACTTTGTAGACCTCCAGTTGCGCTCAGCTATCCTCCGGAGACGTTTCACAGATCTGATCTCATCGGACAACCATGGGGCTTGAGCTCTTTGAATCATGGTTTTCTTCCGCCAAGGAGCATGTCTGTCAATGATGGATTTTAGAGTAGTGCCAAAACAACCAACGAGATCAGCAAGACGTTTAGGAGTGTTTAGTAACAATTCTGAATTACGAAGATTGTTCTTAAACTTGGGAAGATTAATCAATTTGATTTTCCGAAACCACATTTCCTTGGCAGAGGATTCTGACTTAAAACCTTTTAAGTTAAACAATACAGTCGCATGGTCGGATAGAAAGGAGCCTAAAATTGGTGTGTCTTGAATGATACTGTCCATTTTCCTGGTTATGACTAAATCCAGTATATGTCCTTCAACATGAGTTGCAAAGTGGACATGTTGAGCTAGTCCAAAAGAATCAAGTAGGTCCACAAATGATTCTGCATCGGGTTTATCCACAGCATCAACATGGATGTTAAAGTCACCACATAACAATATGGGCTCCGTGCATAAAACAAATGATTCAAGGTACTGGGAGAATTCGGAAACAAAGGAAGAGATTGTTACAGGATGCTTTGTAGAGTAAGGAGGTCTATAGACGACAGCAAGCCGTAAGCGAAAAGATCCATCAATTAAAATCCATTCCGAAAGTTCAAAAGAGCACCACGTAGGAGCAACAACCTGCTTGACAATTATATTTGAACGAGTGATCAAAGCTGTACCTCCACCATTACGGCCGGATCTATGTACATCATACAACTTGTAACCATCGGGAGTACATTCAGCTTTCACTGCGGCATCTTTATCCGAAAACCACGTCTCACTAATTGCCAAGATGTCCAATTTATTGTCATGTATATAATCGACAAGACTCGCCGTTTTATTCCTTAATGATTGAGCGTTCCATACACAAACTTTAAGGTGACTTGCATCGAGAGAGTTCGGAGGAGAGGTGTTAATTTGAATCAAATTAGCCGGATTAACATGGAGACAAAACTCTACTCCTTTCAATGGTTGATTAGTAAATCGTGAATGAAATCGGTCGACGTAAATGAGATTGTTGACATTAACACCCATCGGACGCGTATAACAATAGTCCAGATGATTGCGTTGACTCTCGTTAAGCAAATTACATGATTATATACGATTGACAATTGGTTCCTTCTTGTAAAATGCTAATTTCTGTCACTTTACTATGGTAATCAATGCCGAAAATGCCTGAGAAAGCTATTATGGACGTTTGTAAGTAGAGACCCAAACTTATGAGTCTACTCTTCACACACTTTAATTGTAATAGAAATTATCGGCGATTTAGAGGAACCACTACATGCATCATTGAAGTATATGTACTGTATTTTTTTAGTTGCCATGAAAGAGTATGATGGGACAGCAGGGAACGGTCCTTTACAGCAGACAAAAATGCTTAGCGGCCAATTCTGTCTCCTTAACCAGTTATGGTTTGATGTATTTGAGGATCTCTCTTTGCAGACTTCTATATACATGTAGTTCTGTGGTTTATCTGAAACGTTTCAAAGCTTTTTCTGTTTTTAAATGTAAAACAAGAACCCAATCCAAAGATTTTGGCATGAATTAAATGTTTAGGTTCATGCAATAAAAAAATATAACTGCTTTGAAATCTGTTGTCTATTTTTTTTTGTCTGTGAGCTATGGTAGTAACTGTTAATAGCTTGCCTACAATGGATTTTTTGTAGTTTCCAACACATTTCTGATTTGCTGGAATTTTATAGGAGCAGGATAATTATGTATGTGTTGTGTATTTTCTGTTTTGAATCTATGTAGAAACTATGTTGAAACTATTTTTATTTTTGGATACAAAGACCCCGTAACATAGCTTTTACATATGCTATGTAAAGGTTCCATTTGACTAGCTAAAACATGATGCCTGTTTTTGTTGTGCATAATTGACTGCTTAGAATAAGAAGCTTAGTAAAGTTACTTGTGATAAATTTAAAAAGTTACCAATGGTTGAATTGCCTTCAAGGAATAAAATTAAGTGGTTGGAAAAGGCAGAGGAAAATCATGAAAAGCTGGAAATTAATACATGATCTTCACATGATTTCATTTAATAGCATGCAGGAATTTTCTAGAAAAATCTAGAAAGCAGAATTTGTAACAAACTGGAAAAAGCTGGAAAAAACCTGATTTGATCCCAGATTATGATTTCTGGAATAAAGCTGGCAATTTCTTTCCTCATTAACTCATTAGCATGTTTCATTTAACATTCTAGAATTTTCTAGAATTTTCCAGAAAAGGAAACTGGTAAATTCTAGGAATTTCTAGAAATATTTTCTTTTATATTCTAAGAAAAATTCTGGAAATAACCAGAATATTCCAGATTTGTTTTGCAAGGGCATTTTGTTTTGTTTGGATCAAGCATTATTCACTCTGTAGGGAGTGAATAATGCTCAATTACTCCGAGATAGCGAACCAATCAGATTGCTTGAAACACCAAGATCACTGAGTGAGCGTATACTAATTTGTAGGATGCTCAGCTCCAGCACATTAACAAAAAAATAACAAAAAATATTGGAATTTTATTTAAGCTTAGGCATTACATGCCTATGAGTACACTCAAACAACTGTATTATACTCTCATATATCCGTATTTAACGTGTGGAATAATGAGCTGGGGTACCGCATATCAAAATATGTAAAAATAAGTGTATTCGCGGCATCATTTTTGCAAACAGAAGAGAAAGTCCCACACCGTACTTTAGACTATTAGAAATTTTAAAGTTAGAGAATATTTTTAAATTAAAAATTGGCGCTCTTGTGCATAAAATACAATATCGAAAAAAGGATATACCTCTTGCTCTCTATGATTTAGTTCAACCAGCTTCGGCTGTCCATAATTATAAGACCAGGTATGCCACTAATCAAAACCTGTACAGACCATTTTCTAGAACTAATTATGGCCTGGCAAGGTTTAGCGTAGTGGCATCACAGACCTGGGAAGCAATACCTATAAAAATGAAGTGTCTTCCCTTTGACAGTTTTAAAAAAGAACACAAACTCTCTCTACTTGATAGTTAGACGTGTGATTAACTTAGCCAGACCTTTATATTAGTTTCTATAAGCACTACATAACCTTCACCCACTTGTAACTGCTCTGTGGTAGCAGCCAACTCGAAAGCTTGGCTCCTTTGGCTGCTACACACTTTCTTCTTCGTATGTTTAATTCAATGTATAGCTATCTCTGTTTTTATTTCTTTTTTACTCTTTTTGTTGTTGTATTGTAGTCGAATAAGTGTAAATAAATGAACTTGAACTTGAACTTGAACTTGCCGGACACAGAGTATTTACGATTTCGTGTCCAGAAGCTGTTGCAAAACACTAGTATATTGGTGGTAATCGTACCCTTGAGCCGTGGAAACAAGAACAGCATCGCTCGAATATTTTGAGTGGAATGACTTAGTAATGCGTATAGCCGATTCCAGCGTGAAGCGTACCTAACCCTTCTCTCGAGTTAAAATCAAAGGTAGGCAGACTTCCAGTGCGATGTACCTCTGACGACTGGATAATATTTACCTTCCCCCAACAACTACATAAAATGTGAAAGAGGGCACAAGCACCTTCTTTTTAACATCTTTACATGTGTTGGCAAGATCGAGTGGGGCCTTGCTGCAGTGCTTTGCACGTTTGAAGAGCGTTTACCAAAGAATTTATGTTGCACACAAGGTTCTGATCTACATGTACTTTCTTGTAAGGAAGACTGGACCTCAGTGTTGGTGGAGTATAGAGGTTTTTGGCGTGTGTCACTCCCTCTGTACCGTTACCAGATCCCTGGTCATTATTACATCTATGTACTCTAGCGACTTGAGCTTTCTTTCGGCGCTTTTGTTTTAAATTCCTGGCGTTATTCCCTCCGGTAGGGTTTGACGGAGTCCACAATGAGTGTTCCTGTGAACAAGTTTCTATGATTGTACGCTTTCAGTATACAGTATCAAGTAATTATCGTAAATATTCATAATTTGTATATATTTGTTAGAAGGCTCCCACCTAATTGTCACAGCTATAAGTGAACTCTTCGGTTTTGTCTGTAATTTTGTAGTGAAACGTTTCCACCACCCTCAGTGCGGGCGTGGATTGTGTTAAATGCCTGTTATGAAATACCGCTTGTGCTTTTTTCTATAGAAGTGAATAATTTCAGAAAACACTGATTATAATTTAGGCACTCTCATATGTTCTTTTATGAATGTTACACTGTACTGGTGAAAACATACTATTAAACTAGTTTACTGTGTATAAGTTTTTAAAACTAGTTTAATAGTATACTCTCATATGTTTATTATAATCATACACGGGAACAAAACATATAGCAGTAACTAATAATTCAAAAGAAAACAAACAACACTTGAGTATGACAGCCTACCTTAAGCGTTTCTGTGTGGAGCTTCTCACTTTTCACTTGTTTAGCCTGAAAAATGTTGCGTTTGAAAGCCTCAGCCTTTCTCTTCTTGCTTTCTCCTCGCAAAACCATTTTTTTTCTTGCAACATGATGTGTTACCACATGAGCGTGTCCAAAGTGATACTTGTGACTCATTAGTGGAACCAGTTTTGCATGCTGGAATGAGGAAGACCCAGCTCGTGTGGTGTAAACAAGGAGAGTGTAGAAACGTGAGCGGAGATTCAAAGAATATATGGAACTTTGGAATAATTTTCAGTGTCTTAAAAAGCTTCAATTCTGTCGGCGCTTGGCAAGTTATTTGGAAATATGCTTAATTGCAGAATACAGGATTTAAAAAAAAAATCATCGACCAGTTTTTCAGCTAGACCACCAGAGGTTCTGGGAAAGAAGTTTGACGAAATTCCGCAAAATATAATGGTCTCCGTTGAAGTTTGTCAACGGACATCAAAACGCAGTTTATATCATGAAATTTCACGGAGAGCTAGCTTGATACCTCTAAAAGACTTACATGACAAGCGATTCTTTTGAAAGTTATTGTAAGAGTAACGGCAAATTGCGTATTTTAGGCGTAAAAACTTCTCTCTCGAATAACTTAAAATCCGCTTTTACGATTTTCTTCAAACTTCGTCAAATGTTAGACAAACACCTCAGGATTAGTACCCTGCGTATCATTAGATCGAATAAAGTGTAAAATTACTGCTAATCAAAAACCATGACGTCACTGTTTCGTTGCCATGGTAACCTAGAACGCCATATCAACTAAATTTGTACAAACTTCAAACTTCCTCTAGTACGTGGTTAAAGTTTCAAAGCTGTAAGTGCTTGCATATAAGAACTGTGGCCATCTAATGGTATAGGCTAAATTTACTGTAGGAAGCCTCCTTAATTTAATTATGCAAATAATTAAACACACTCCAATTTTGAAAAAAACATAGTTTTCCAGAAAATAATTCCATAAAATGGCAGTAGTAATGTATTACAATGTCATGTGCCTTAGAGTGCAATACATTACTTCTCCTACAGTTTACCGTACTTATCAGAGAAGACTAGAAAATCTAAACATTTGCAGAAGCAAACATGTCCTCAGTTTGTTAAATACCACAAGTGTTGGTTTTGCCGAGATTTGATCCTCGATTGGATCTCCAGTACGTGCTACGCACTGCTTCAAAAATTCATTAATCATCATTCAACATTCATACAATATGCGTTAAATTTACCAACCAGAATTTGATTAACTGTAATAAATGGTACAGCCGTATGCAGTACCATGACAATTGCATGCTCAAGGGTCTGAGTTCAGGCTCATTTGCAACGACATGACCTAGTTATTTTACTTGTGAAGATCACTGTTTCATGAATGTCTTGTATTCCTTCATCAAGTCTGCATATTTACAGTAACATCGTATAGGGAAATCTTTGCTGACGTCATTGTTTATAATATGTCTCATTAACATACAAGTTTGCTGACAAAAGGCATCATGCTATTCACAAATTGACTTCAAAAGGTCAAAGAATATGTTAAACTGAGTAAAATCTCCAATTCTAGGCCATTTGACTTTGATAACGAACAAGTTC
>NC_090888.1:31833635-31836135 GCF_036669925.1 Montipora capricornis | reverse complement strand
ATACTGCATCATACCAGACCAAGCTGGTCGAGAGAAACCAAATAAGAGTGACGTCTTCCATAGAATATCAAGATTGGCTGTTGGATCGAGGGCTTTATGGATAACTATGTCATTGTACTTTATCTCTATTTCCTGGTTTGCTAAGCCCTGGATGTATTGTATTTGGATGCATCCTGCTGTGGAAATATCTTCTGCATTAACTTGTCTCCTTGGAACAAGTTGGCTCTGCGTTGTTCCGGGGGTAACAGCGGCTATGATCCCCATGCCATGGAACGTATCGTTGCCGTCCAAGGTTCTTATGTTGTGATCAACATTATCTGCAACATATTGAACAAACTCAGAAGTATGGCTGGGAATATCAGTTCCTTGATTTACAGCTGCATTTTGTCCAAACTTCTGCACTCTTTGATATGAACAACAAAATCCATGACCGTGGAGGGAGTCAATAAGGAAACGTGATGCAAAATGGTGATGAAGCTGTACAGCCACTCCAACCTGAAGTGGTGCAAGTAGAACTCGAGGGCGGGCTGCTTGCATCATGGCTTGTCCAATAGATGCCAATTTAAGGCCGACATCTTTTCCTGTCAAGATCCCTTCTAAAAAAAGCTTGAGAGTGGCAGGAAGGAAGTTGACGCATCTCTCTTCAGTTTCAATTTCATTTACGGTGGGATAGTGCTCATTTGAAGTGTCTACTAACTTGATGTCATTCTTAATGAGCTTGGCAGCAGTTTCTTTGATGTGTTGTTTTTCCTGATCAGGATGATCCTTTTGACGAGCATGAAATTCTTGAAGAACAGTCTCCGCCGTACTCCTGAACGTGACTACATTAGCCCTTCCATTTAATTCGGTGATTATTATTTGATCACCAAAGTGCTCCTTGATCTTAGCCTTCATATGTGTATGGCCATACGCTGTGCTTTCCGAGTCTGCCATAAAATCATTCATTAAGTCAATAAGGTCACTGACACTTATCTGTTCATCGTCATTTTCCTGAAGAAACCTTGCTACTCGCAGGAACGCATCCGCTTTTTCCTCATCTTGTGGTCGGCCAACTTTTTTCTTCTTGTGCATAGGTTCATCAGTCACAAACATCTTTGGAATTTGCTTCCCTGTGCAGAAATTGACGCTACATGTCTGATGATACACTGCATCAGCGGCAGGTAAGTCATGTACGTGCATAATTCTGGCCTGTACAATGTCACTCCATGCATCTTGTCTTTCACAACATGTCGCCAATATAGTATCCTTCATGTCTAGGGTTGTTACACTAAAGACCTCTCTTTTTTTCGCTTGCTCCACAACATTGACAGGCGTTCCACAGAAAAAGCAATCACTGCTGAAACTGAAGCTCTTTTCCGCTGAACGACGTTTGCAGTGGGAAATACTTGTGTCTGGGGTTTGGGTGGCCTCTCTTTTTGCTTGGGCTATTTTGTTAGGGTTGCAATGGATTTTGCGGCAATATTGGTGAACCTGTTGCCCAGGTACGGTGCAGATAGTACTATCATTAAGCTCTAAACTTGCTCTGTTAACACTTGCACTGCCTTTCTCTCCTAGAGTAACTATAGCGGAGTCAGGCCCTTGGTTGAGTGGCTCTTTACAGATTATGCAATTGGCTTTTCCATCCAGCACAGACTAAGTTTAAGATTATCTGAAATCAATTTATTTCATTATAAGTGCAGAAAATTGTTGTATTTAAACTGCTAACAAGCTTACGAACTTACATACACTGTAGTGAAACCAAAAAAATATAATTCTACTTTTCTCTGCAAAACGGATATCTAATTTGCAAATGCGTGTTTTATTGTGCTTAACATCCTATTAAAATCACCATCAATATTTAAAACATTGAAAAGCAAGTCAAAACAAGTAACAAAAGGACTCACCTGTACACAGCAAATCCCACGTGGAGGCGGCCATATTGAATTGAGCCTGTGGTAACTAATGGTTCGCGATTATTATTTTTATAACGGTCTCAAAGTGTTAAGACAATATTTTTTCAATCAATGAAGACAATTACAAGGTTTTCCTAACGTTTTGATTTATGTAACAGCCTGCAAAAGATAACTGTTTATATAGCCTCGTTTTCATGTTCAGCATCAGAGTATCCATATAATTTTTATAAAAGTGACGACACATTTGAAATTAAAGACATGTTTCGGTCGTGCAACGACCATCTTCAGTTGAAAGTAGAATTAATTTGAAGTTACATTTGAATTTATAATATGCTAAACAAAGATAAATAACAACGTGAAATAAATTGGGAATCTAACAAAATAGCCAAAGGTAACAAAAAAGAGTGTACAATGGAACATGTTGATTAGAACGAGAGAGTTAAATTAACGTGATATAATTGCTTATTTAAAGAAGGTTGCTCCCAGGAAATATGTAAGGCCTCTTTTATCTTGACCTGGAATTCCAGGTCTTTAATTTCAAATGTGTCGTCACTTTTATAAAAATTGTTGTTAGTCTGCTTCTTTCCAGTATCCATATAAATAATAGA
>NC_090888.1:31813635-31818635 GCF_036669925.1 Montipora capricornis | reverse complement strand
TAGTCGTTGTTTTCGCGATTGACACGACCATAGCAAATGATGCATCAGTCAATTCCAGCCATTCCCCACCCCCACCCCTGGGCTAATCCCCTGGCATTAGCATTTTCTTAAAAAATGGGCAAATTCCCCCACATAAGCTGTCTAAATGCCCCGGGAGGGGATGAAGAAAGAATGTAGTTTTTTTTATTAACCAGTAATAAAACGTTCAAATGTTCAGTATGTCCAGGACAACAGGACGTGTTAGTTGATTCTGATTTTATTTATTTCCTGATGTTTTGTTTTTAACAGTTTGCTAGAGGATAGGGTGACATTAAATATTTTGACTAGAATAACGACAATCCTGTTAACAGTATTTACAATAAAACAATTACCAGTTTTAGAAATCTCACAACTTTAATATTTTATTTCAATACCTTTTAAGCTCGGAAGATCAGTCTCGAAGATCGCATCCTTTGAATTCGGAAATCTTAAGTATTTTAAGTCCACTTTCATGAATTTAAAAAAATGCTAGGCTAGTTTTGAATGCGAAATAGTCGTGTTCACGTCAGTGAAAATATAGTTCACCTTGCCGCTTATATTTATATGCTTACAAGTGATGAAGAAATCAGTACCTAAAAACATACCTTAAAAAACATCTGCAAGTATCTCTAGTCCCTGACGGACAAGCCGGTGATCGACAAACGCCTCGTCTTCCAGATGAACTCATCCATGGAACTTTTGAAAACACGTGTGTCAAATGCCCATGGGTCACCCCAGGGTACGCAAAGACCTACCCTTCCTTAATCTCATGAAATTCGGTGATATGGCACATGGTCAAAATGACATTTCTTCCCACCGTCTGACGAAGTTAACATTTGGAGAACACTTGGGTTTTTTTTTCTGCAAAATAATTAGATTAATCCAATATTCTTGAAATTGTAGGTTTCGGACAAGGAAAAGTTATGCAATAAGTTCGTTGTATTACAATTTTTCTGCATTTGATAGTTACGACATGCAAATCAAATGGAAATGGTCAATTTTAAACCCAGTTGGGGACTCGCTAAACTGAGTCTGGAGGTTAAATCAAAAATGTTCTTTTTTCTCGGAAAGACAAACCTATTCCGAGGAAAAAGACACAGGCTGCTTGTATTCTTGCTAGGGGCTAGCTATATGCAAAAGGGGATCGAAATTGAGTTTTTAAGCCTTGCCAAGGAAATTTGATTTTGTTTGATTCTTGTGCGCATTTGCTCTTAATTACTCTCAAAAAAAATGAATATTACAAAAAACTAACCCTGTTTTGGTTACTTGGTAGAAGGGTCTATCAATATAGAAAGTATGAGCGAAATCGATTTTTTGGCTGTGTCTGCGATTTTGATGATCATATCTGATTTTTACTGACACTGACTCTTAAGTGTCCTTCATCAGGAATTTAGTGTAAATCACTACAGTACATGTACAAACTAACATATCTAATTCTCTTGATTCAAATCATGAGATTGATTAAACACCGTCTAAAGAGAAGTATTCACTCAAAAGACTGATAAAAAAACTGATTCCGAGATGACACAAAGTTGTTGTTCAATACAAGAGTTTTGTAGATGGCCTAAGTGTAAGTGTACCATTGATTTGGTGTTAGACGTCTTATTGTAAGAAGCCAAAAATGTGTCCACTTTCGCTTGGCTGATGAAAAGTTCCTCTCCATGATTCGAATCTTTTCCACTAGTTCTGGCACTGCACTTCCTGACACAACTAATCAAGGCATCCAGAGAAACGGATATACTTCCATTTTCCTTCAAATAAAATCACTGATTGTGCTAGGGCCGCTTGTGGCCTGCAGTATAAGATGCATTATATGAAGATAAAGGAGACGAAGATAACAATGTGTTACCAACTTTATTTCGCTCTGAAATACAGCGCATTGAAAGCAAACTTGAATAATTAACATAATTAACATACAAACAGGCCGTAAGTCCCTGCGCCACACCACACCAATCTGCCATTTTATTGAGCGTACACAAGTGGACCGCAGGAAAGGGAAACAAGCTTGTAAATCAAGAGAACACAACTAGTCTGAAAGTTTATCCTGGAACAGCAGAACCTGTTACCAGAAGAAGAAGACAATGGATTAGAAATAAGAAGCCCTTGGTATGAACATGAGCCAAAAGATATATCCTAGAAAAGGGAGAGGCAGGAGGGACATTGTCATATTCGTCTCCTTTATCTTCGTATAATCCATTTTATACTGCAGGCCACAAGCGGCCCTATCATAATCTGTGATTATACTTCAGAACAGTGGCTTCATATAACAATATGTTTTCAAAGGGGTCATGTTCACTGAATCAGTAAACTTTGCACATTTAGCAATGTCTTAGCAATGCTAGAATTGTGTTTCGGCCTGTAATAAAAGCGCCTGAACATGGAGTCACTTGACCAATCAGCAAGATCTAAGATATCCTGCAAAGATGCACCCCTTTCATAGGCAGCTGATGCACACGCTCCTCTAACTGAGTGAGCTTTAAAAATACTTGTATCAATACCTGCCCGAGAGATAACATCCTTCAGCCACCTGCTGAGTGAAGCACCTGAAATGGGCTTGTGGGGGCGATGTAAGATAATAAAAGTTCATTGGGTTTTGATGGATCCAAGGGACGGAATGCTGAAGTGCGATGTTCATAAACTCTAAGACACTTAACCACACAAAGGTTAGGATTTTCCTCAAAACAAGCATGAAATGAAGTTTTTAGATCCTGGCCTGTTCGAGATTTCTTTGTTAAATCTGGGAGTGCAAAGGTCACTCCTTCAGGGATAAAGCGCCTGTGCCTAAGGTCACAAGAAACCACTTCAGACACCCTTTCCATTGCAGTAAGGGCCAGGAGAAAACCAAGCTTCTGGGATAAATCCTTAAGAAAGAGAGAGACTCCTTGTCCCCTAAACCGCTAATAAAAGAAACAACAAGGCTGACATCCCATCGGCGGTCTAAGGTTGTATGCTCCCTTCAACCGTTGGACCACTAAGGGGTGTTCCCCCATTCTGTTCCCTCACTACCCGGGCCTGCTAACACGACAGGGGAAAGTCCATCCCTTGCTGAACCTTCAACTAGCAGGTTGGCTGCTATTCGCCGATCATATTTGGAAGCAGGCATTTCACAACCAGTTCAAACCCTACTTGTTGCCGCCTGGTGGGATGGAATATCCAAAGCCTATGCATCAGCTTGGCGAAGATGGGATAGCTGGTGTCGAGAACAGAAACTTAATTCGGTTCAAGCTTCTGTCGAGTTTCTTCTCCTGTAAAGTGTGTGTTAGAGCGATTTCATATCGAGAAATTTAGAGAAACACAACTGGAAGCCATTATTAATTTGTTTCAAGGGAAAGATGTTCTAGTGTTACAGCCTACGGGCTCAGGGAAATCCTTGATTTTTCCGCTCATCATCGATGAGCTGCGGAAGCCAGTCCATTCTAGTTGTGCTTTGGTCATATCTCCGTTAAACTCACTCATGCAGGACCAAGTCAGGTTCCTCACCTCAATCGGTATAAAAGCAGCATTTATTGGCGAGGAGCAGAATGACAAAGATATCAAAAAACGAGTTGAGGCCGGTTTATTTCAGGTCGTGTTTGGGTCTCTGGAGTCGTTTTTGGGAAGTAGCCGATGGCGAGCAATGTTGACAAGTGCTACTTATAGCGAAAGGCTTTGTCTGATTGCCATTGATGAAGCCCACTGTATCCAACACTGGTAAGCCATTATTTGTTATGAAATATCTGTCGTAGCTGATTCCAACGTCCGCTTTGAAAATTAATCTCCAATTCAGAAAACACTGGATATTAAATGTGGGTTTCATCAAGGGCAAGTTCTGATTGCCTGCCACAATGTTACACATTTACAGTATTGTGAAAAAGTAATGAGAACGTAATTCGACGAAATGCGCGAATTTCGGGGCTTTTCGACGAAAAATGGCGAATTTTTGTCCAGCACGAAAGTTCGCAGAAAATTCGCCGAATTTTCGCATTGCCTATTGTTGTAGTTGACGCGAATTTTCGAGCGAAAATTCGCTTTGACCGATAATTCGTTCCGAAATTTCGAGCGAAAATTCGCATTCACTGATAATTTGTTCCGATATTCCAAGCGAAAATTGGAGTCCCAAGTCATACCAGATCACAGCTCGTTTTAATACACTCTGGCCTGTTGCTGTCGTGACAAAAACTTGACAACTCGCACATGTGTAGAATGAAAGTCGAAAGGCATCGTACAGTGCTCTTCCCTGGTCAAAAAAATAATAACAAAGAAGCTGCGATCACGCAAGGCTTTTAAGCTATGTAAAAGTCTTTTACCGCTGAATTCAAAGTTTCTCATCGAATGGAAATGGAATCATTGATGTTTTTTTCACTGCAGTGACTTGCCTGGCGCCTGCCAAAAGGTTAAAAGTTATCCTGAAAATTGGTAAGTAAGCTCTTCATATGTATAAGACATCATGTCAATAAATACTTCTGGTGTAATACAAATGTAGACCCGGGAACCATTTTTGCCGCTGTGACGCTACAAGATAACACTCGCCGGCTCTTCTATATTTACAGGCTTTGCATTGTTAACAACAGTTTGTCCTCACAACCAAAGGATTGAAATTGCATATGTTTTGTCGAGTCTTCTCTGCCGAGAAAGATGAATAAAAACACATTACAAAAAGCGAATTTTGTAGAGAATTGAAACGGACACAACTACTGAGCTATTTCCAAAATACATGTATTGATCATCAAAGTGCTGTCAAAGTGACTGCAGTTGTTTACAAACCTGAATAGCCGATCGAGATGTGATCGATCTTTACAAACTACACTAAGAAATTTTGCGTACAACAAGCGAAATTAGGCTTTTGGTTTTTCGCGCTGGTCTCGAAAATGCGGCGAATTTTCTCCCTTTGTTTTTAGAGCGAATTTTCGCTCTTTGTTTTAGCGAAATTACGCTAGAAACATCGCGAAGCGACGCCGAAAGTTCGCAGGGACAAAGAACGAAATTCACGCATTTCGCTCTCA